>NW_007255632.1:477531-512514 GCF_000164805.1 Carlito syrichta
AGGGAGGGAGGGAGGGAGGAAGGGAGGAAGGGAGGAAGGGAGGAAGGGAGGAAGAGGACCAAAGACATATTCTGAAGAAGCTTCTATGAATGATGGCAAGAGGACTATGGAGGTGGAAGCTATGGGATTTTTAAGACATACACTAGGATTAGCAGTATCATCGTGTTGCAATATAGAAAACAACTTAATTTATATTTAGAGCTTTTGAGATTTCTGAATAAGAGTTACAGCAGAGCAGAAGCAGTGGAAGCCAGATGGAATGAGGTTAAGGAATGAGTCATACAATATGCCTTCTTGCTAAAAGGATACATTCTGAGAAATGCATGTTAGTTGGTTTTATCATTGCGTGAATATCATAAGGTGCACTTACACAAACCTAGATGATAGAGTCTACTATACACCCAGGCTATATCAAATAGCCTATTGCTTTTAGGTTACAAACCTGTACAACATATTACTGTACTAAATGGTAGGCCATTGCAACACAATGATAAATATTTTGTGTATCTAAATATATCTAAACATAGAAAAAGTACAGTCAAAATATGAGATGAAAGAATTTTTAAATGACATTTGTATACAGCATTGCTATGAATGAAGCTTGCTCTGGGTGAGTTGGTGAGTGAATGGCGAGTGAATGTGAAGGCTCAGGACATTACTGTACATCTCTGTAGACTCCACTGTATACTTGGGCTAGACTAAATTTATTTTTAAAATGCATTTCTTCCATTATAAATCAACTTTAGTCTACCGTTACTTTATCTATCTATCCGTCTGTCTATCTATCTATATGTGTGTTTGTGTATATATATATATATATGTATATATATATATATATATAAAAGAGCTCTTTTATAATAACAACTTAAAACACATTGTACAACTATAGAAATATATGTTATTTCCTTATATTCCTATTTTATGACTTTCTGTTACTTTTAAAATTTTAGGTATAAAAAAAGGGACAAGCACACACATTAGCCTAGGCCTGTGCAGGGCCAGAATCATCAGTATGACCACCATATGATGCAGCAATTCTGTTTCTGGAATTTACTAAAAGAATTGAAAGCAAGGACATTAGCAAATATTTGTATATCTAGATTCATAGCAGTATTATTCACAATAGCCCAAAAGGTAGAAACAACTTAATGATCATCGATGGATGAATAGATAAACAAAAAGTCCTGTATACATAAAGCAGAATATCCAGCCTTATAAAGGAAGGAAATTCTGTTATGTGTCAGGACATGGATGAACTTTGAAGATACTATGCTAAGTGAAATACATCAGACACAAAAGGACAAAAATTGCATGATTCAACTTATATGAGATACCTAGAACAGTCAAACTTGTAGAGATAGAAAGTAGAAAAGTAGTGTCTAGAGGCAGAGGAAAGGGAAAGAACAAAGAATTAGTGTATAATGGGTACAGAATTTCAGCTTATGATGGAGAAAATTTTCTGGAGAACGATACTGGTGATGACAGCACAAGAATGTGAATGTACTTAATGCCACTGATTATACACTTTTAAAAATGACAAATTCTATGTTATGTGTATTTCATCACAATAAAAATTAAAAATGAGCCTTCCTACTTCCTCTGTGGGTATTTCATGGGGCCATTTGTGATGTTTTAATTTTGAGTCTATCTAAATTTTGGCTTCCAATAAATGAAACTGACTTAAAAAGAATTTACTCCTTGGATATTATCATAGAAAAGACTTAAAAGATAGAAATTTGTTCTGGTTCCCATTAGTTGGAATAAATAATATATCAACATTAAAATGATGTGATTGCATTCTCAAGGTGATAAAAGAGATCATAGTACTTACACTAACACGGTCATAAAGTGAGTTTTTAAAATTCAAGTATTCTCCCTAAAACACCTCATTGTACACATAAAGTGTGTGTGTGTGTGTGTGTGTGTGTGTGTGTGTGTGTGTGTCTTTTACAAACTTTCAAAGTTACCCTGCAGAATTAGCAAATCTAGGAAGACAGGCCTAGTGACCAGACAGTGATGATTTGTTTACTACATGCCAGGCTCAGCAAAGAGCACATGAGATGAAACACAGGATTAATAAAGCACAGCCCTTGCCTTTGAAGAACACTTGCACTAATGGCAGAGATGGGTAAGTAAACAATTCATAATAAAATGTGTATTTGGTGTTGTGGCAGGCCAATTAATTCTGCATGGAAGTGTCAGAAAAAGCTACACTGATAACTTGAGGAATGTTTAAAAGAGCAAATGGGAGCCGGGCTCACACTTTGGGAGGCTAAGGAGAGTGGATTGCCTGAGCCCGCGGGTTCGAGACTCGCCTGGGCAACTTGGCAAGACCTCATCTCTACAATAAATTTAAAAATTAGCCGGGTGTGGTAGTGTGCGCCTGTAGTTCCAGCTACTTGGAAGTCTGAGGTGGAAGGATCACCGGAGTCCAGCAAGTAGAGGCTGTAGTGGCCAGGAGCGGCCATTGCACTCCAGTCTGGGTAACAGAGTGAGACTCCAACTCAAAAAAACAAAAAAAAAAAAAAAAAGAGAGAAAATGGGAATTGGTTAACTGGAAAAAGGAAGTTGCAATGAAGTGAGTTTTGTTAACATCACTAGCACAGGGAATTAATGGTACTAGAAAAGGCATGAAGACATTTAAATGCATTGCATCCCACTGAGACAGCAAATCTTCAGCTGCGATTATAAATGGAGCACTGGTGAAGGTGGCCTGAGCTGAATCCAACATCAAGTCAAGGCCACCGTGTGAAGATCCCAGAGCAATACTTAATCTTTCTGATAATCTAGTTTTTTAAGTATTCCAGTGCTGTTCCTCATAAACATCAATGATCTCTGCTCTTTAGATGTATTAAAGATTTATAAAAATATCTTTAAGTCATCACGTCCTTATGACAACTGAAATACAATACTGTGAGATATTACCAAGATATGTGGAAAATAATAATAGGCTATATTTATATACCACATACAAATGTTTACAATATAAGCCATTTACCATAAATAAAGAGATACCTATTTTCCTTAAATACAGAGGCCATAAACATTTAAGGGGAAATATATATGTAAACAATGAATTCAACATTTAAATTTCATTCTATTCAAGTCTAAAGGGAATGGTCTGGCAGGATCAAATGCAGATGACCTCAAGTTACATAAATAAGCCTTATGGTATATGGACCCTAAAATTCTCCATCAGGAATTTACAAAGTGGAAACTAAGGCTCAAACTTAACCTCAATTCCAAAACATCCTCTCCTGAAGTTACCAAATTCCATGTCCCTTGACCACACTCACCACTGAGTTACTGTTGCATTCAGTACTGTTTTTGTTGCTAAGGCTACACTGAATGGTTCCTAAATTATTAACTATAATATTAAAAAAAAAGTAATAATCTAAATAGCTGACTGGTTCAATTGTTTTTTGTGGACAGTCCATTCTATTTTAAAAAAATAAATGAGGTACAATAAATTTATTAGAATAGTGATATTGATCAGCAATTAGTACATTATGTAAAGATTTTCTGACAGCAATTCTCAAATTAACGGTTCTAAAATCTTATCCAAATTCTTCTCCAAGTAACAGAATTTTTCCTTTAAAATCAAATATTAACAGCAAAAAGTAAAAAAAGGAAAAAGATATGAAAATTTTAACTTAAGTTTATTGCAATGCTCTTCTATCACTAAAAAAGCAGAATTATAGAATTGTATGCATGTGATATTTATTTAGGTATTTTGACTCTTGAAGCATCATCAGGTCTTTAGTAACCAAAAGAATGCCTATATTGAGAAATCAGCTATCAAACACCTTTCAAAGGGTGAAACTTACTGTCACTTATAAAGGTAATGGAAAGAAAAGTTTGTTTATATGTAGCTTCCATAAAATTTATAGCAGACTATCTCGAGGACTTACAAATGATCACAAAGGAATCCTTCAATATAATGTTTTACATAATAATCAATATCTGGCATACTGAAAAAAATGTTCTGATTAAAATGATATTGGGAATAAAATGGTTAGAAGTTTTGTTTCCTGCTTATAACAGGTGCTGTATGAGTGAGCTTGGGCCGCCATAACAAAATATCATAGACTGGCTGGCTTAGACAACAGAAGTTTTTTTTTTTCTTACTGTCTGGTAGGACAAAAGTCCCTAATGAAGGTGTTGGCTGATTTGGTTACTGGTGAGGGCTTTATTTCTATCTGACAGCCACCTTCTTTTAAGTCCTAGCATGGCTTTCTCTCTATGGGGCATGAAGAAAGTGAACTCTGGTGTTTCTTCCTCCTCTTACTAGGACATCAACCCTATCTGATTAAGGTCCAATTCTTCCGAGCCCACATAGCCTTTATTATCTCCTTATAGACCCTATCTCCAAATAGAGTCACTATTGACGCTTAGGGCTTCAAAATATAAATCCATAGGAATACAATTCAATTGATAACACATGCTTAACTAGAAGTTTAGGGATTCAACATATAAATTCAGAGGGATGCAATTCAGTTCATGACAAATGCTTAACTGGAAATGTTTACCTCCTCCTACTGTATGGAAATTATTTTAAGAAAAAGCTATATTAAACCTAAGGATGTCAACATCGGTTGGAGTTGTTGTCACAGAAAAATAGATTAGACAAATACAGAAATGTTACCCCCCTACCTTCTCATTGAGAAGCAGCCTATAGAGAATAGTACTGCAGTACTAACAACTATGGTCCTTCATACTTTGAATGCAATAATAAATATATCTGTCACCAAAATATCCATGCCTGCCTTACTCAGCATGTCAAATTGTGCTGTATCTGTTGCAGGGTCTCACATACTTGTCTGAGCATTAAGAGACAGGTCTTCATGCCAGTCGAATGGAGGATCTGCTGCTTTGCATAGCATTGCAAAACTCTGCCAAAACTCTACAACTAGAGATGAAAAATTCAAGCACGTAATATCCAAAGTCATGTTATAGCAAGGTCAATGACATAACCAAATGAGTCTTTTCAGCTACCTAACTGGGTGATTTAGGGTTCTAAGAGTCAATCGTTAGTCATGTCATTTCTGAATTTTGGTTATTACTGGGTACATTATTACAGTTTCACTGAATTGATTGATTAAATATAAAAAGCTTTGTTGGGCATACTATAAAACTATTTCTTGTTTAGTACGAATTCTCTGAAGAAAAAAAATGATTTCTTTCTTTTTGGTGAAACCAGCATAGATTTTCAGATTACATTTTGCTCTTGTCCTGAAGCCTAAGGGCAAATGCAGTGACAAGAGTGGGGATGCCAATAATGGGAAGACAAAGAAAAATGGGGACAACCTCAGGAGGCCTGGTATGGGGTTACTTAAAAAGTTTGCTTTTCAGGTTAGATCAGGTTTTACATTCTAACTTTACCACTTCTTGGTTAAATTATCTTGAACAAATCATTCTTTTTCTTCTTCTTCTTCCTTAATCCTTAGGATTCTTTTATGAAATTAAACAAAAATGTCTATCTCATGCCACAATATTTTGAAGTTCTTGGCACCATGAATTTTACATTCCAAGGCCCCAAAATGTAGTGATTTTTAGCATTAATGCCATTAACAATGATGTTGACAAAAGAGATAATTTGCACTATCTGAAATGCTTTGTGTTTATGAAATGTGTAGAAATTAATATTTAAATTTAAGAGCAAGGCTGTAAAGAGTTTTAGACAAGTTTCTACTTAAGGCAAATCAATCTATATATTGTTTGCCATTTGGTCAGATGTACTAATTCTATTAGCTTATCTTATTCCAGGGTATTTATCAAAGGTCTAACTTCATACAGACATTAGATTGATATTGAGATCAGGGGACCACAATTTCCCCACTGCTTCGCTTAGAAAACAGATTGGTCCTCACAACAATTCCCATTTTTCAGATGAGGGTGCCAAGACTCAGAGAGGTTGAGTAAATTATTTAGATAATTCCAGTTTATAAGCAGCCATGCTGATTCGAAACTATCACCTTTATAAAGATTAATATTGAATCTATTTTAGTTCATGGATTGGCAAACTTTTTTTGTAAAGACCAGATGTTTTAGGCATTGCAAGCCACCTAATCTTTGTCTTAAATGCTCAACTCTTCCTCACGAAAGCAGCTATTTACAATACTTAAATGAACAAACATCACTGTGTCCCAATAAAACTTTATTTATAAACATGGACAGTGAGCAAAATTTGACTGAAAGGTCGCAGTTGGCAAACCCTACTTTAGTAGTGACTATATTTAATTTTAACAAGGACATTTCAGCATTTAAAAAAATGTGTTTGCCGTATGATTCCCCAGCAGAATGCTTTGAATTCTAATTTTAAAAATAATAGTAAAAGCATCCTTCTGAAGTCCATTAAAATTTTTGGTTTTTTAATGCATCTTTAGCCTAAGACATGTATTTAGTCACTCAAATATATTTTAAACACATTGTCACAGTAGATGGTTAATATATATTCAATAAGTAAATAAATGAATACATTATTGGTTTATATTGAGGCATAACACCTGTACCATAATATGACTTTTTAAATAAATTTGTTCAATATTTATCAAATGTCTTCTGTATTTCAGGTGCTCTGCTAAGAAGTAGAACTACACAGAAGAATGAGACACAATCTTATCTCCCAAATAATGCAAGACTTGGAGGCAAATAAACTACACAAGCATGATAAAGACTAAATTTCTGAGCATTATGTCAAGATTTTCAGACTACTCAGATGTAGTAAATATATTATTAGTTCAGAAATATTCTCAAATGCAGATCCCTATGATACCACTATTCAAGACGTGCAAATTTAAATTATGTCAACATTTAGCCAGGATTGAATTGATAACAGGAGGAACATAACAAAAAACAGAATTCTATAGTGAATATAATTTTCTTGCCACCTTCCTATTTTATTTTTTAATTGGTGATACTACTATCACACTTAATATGGGTTCTTTGGTCCCTGCATTATTTTGGAAGTGTTATATAATTGATATCCTTTATAGCTTCTACACTTCTTTTCTTATCCTTATGCTTAACTGATTTTCTCCAAATGCCTTTTTTGCATTGTTCCTTAACAACAACCATAACAGAGTTGGCGTAAGCAGGTTTTGTCTTTATTGTGTAAAATGCACGAAGTACCCTAAAAATTGCTGATGCTAAACTGATGACAATTCAAGAAAGATAAATCAAATGCCAAAATATGAAGGAAAAAATATCAATACATAAAAACAGGGGGAAAAGTCTGAAATTATCATGGCATAGTTTCAAAAGGCAAGATATTAAGAAAGGATTGGGGAAATAGTCATATAATCTGGGTGAGATAATTGGGTTTCATTTGTCACAACCCCAGGATATGAGTCTTTCAGATCATTGTGAATGATGCTTTGAGTGTTATAATAGAACTGAAAGATGTGGAAGCATTTGATTTAACGCAAAGGCATCAGTTTTGTCTGCCAAATCCCAAGGAAGACATCTATAAACCCATCAATCAACATTAGGAGCTCTGTGTTGAGCAAATGACATCCAAATCATAAAGCCGTCATCATTTAAAATGCATTTTAAGATCACTTCTCCACTATCATTTATAATAGATATATTTTTAACTCCCGTAATTAATCAACTCTGACACATTTTCCCTTTTTTTTTTCCTGTTCTCCTCTGACATCTTTCTTTAAATGAAGCCATTTTTAATTTCCTGTATGCAGAAAACCATCCAAGGTGTTCAAGTTCCAGAGTTTCATCTATGACGGGGTTTTGGAGGTTTATGTATTAAGGAAGTTGAAAAACAACCTTCAGCTCAGATAGTATCTTGACCTACATGTACCGTGATCAGAGTGACACCTTCAACAGGAATACATAATCACTGTTCATGACTGTGTCTCAGAAAGTCATTGCTTGAAATTGATGCTATGCAAGTACAGGGCCCTATCACATTTCCCCACCTCTTCAGAAACCAGTTCATCAGATAATTTCTCTTAAAGAAATTCCAGTACTGTAATTTGCCTCTGCTTTAATCAACAGTGAGATAATATAGAAGCCGCATTAAATGATTCAGAATGATTTTCTCGGCAGGAAACCCATTAGTCTAACCATATTTTCCCATACTTTTCAGCACCATGTCCTGTCATCTGGAAATAATAGGTACCATAAACGCAAACTCTGAGCGCTTTAAAAAAAATGCTACGATAGAGCATTCAGTGTTTATTTGGAGGTTGATATTTCCACAAATTAATCAAAATGGAGATTTTTTTCCAGTATATTTGAATTCAATTTCCATATGAATGCTAAAATGTTACATTTAAGCATGATATATTTACATATTTACTTTCATCAGATTGAAATATGCCAGATGTGCAAATGTAGAATCTTACTAATTTGGATGTTTTCATTTCTAGTAAATCAATGCATAAACTTAAAAAATAAAAAAGGCATGAGGAACTGGCAGCTTGAGGACATAACGAGTGCATATTAAAACATTTTGAGTCAGTAGTGTATCTAAGAGTACATGTCTCGTTATTTTTAATGGGCTGCCAAAGTCTTCAAGTGTCCTTAAATGCATTAAAAATCACCACTAAAAAACACAATTACCAAAGTTTAATGTATGTAATTGGAAGAGAGAGTGGGGAAAGGAAATCTAAAAATATGTAATTTTATTATCCGTATACTCTGAATACCTGTTAGAGTTCCTCATAATCTATGGACTCTTGATGAATACTGATTGATAATGATTTTACTTTCTAAAAACTCCAAGAATACTTCCTAGAAAATTCTCCAATTCCCAAAGTGTATCACCACAGCACTCTGAGTTATAATGAGGCTACTTTATAGCCAGCAGAAATAAAAGTTGGAAGAAATAAGGTTTTAAGTGATAGGGTGATGGCAATAGCTGGAATGAACCAGGCTTTGGTGTTTTTTTTTTAATTTTTTTTTTGGTTTTTTGATTGTTGTTTTTTTTTTTCTTTTAAGGAAAATTTCTAGCTATCAAGTTGCAGGAGGAGAAATTGGCAACATTATAGTAGTGAGTAGAAAATGCTAATTCTTTTTTTATTATAAAGATGGGTACAATTCAGGGTTGGGTATACAAGCGTTGATTATGCAGGTACTCTTATTGATGAGGTGTGCACCTCCCTCCCCTAGCAATTTCCCTCAACTGCCAATCCCACCTCCCTCTCCTGACAGTTGGAAAATGCTAATTGTTTTGTGTGTGTGTGTGTGTGTGTGTGTGTGTGTGTGTGTGTGAAAACAAGATTTATTGAGGACAGAAAAGCTCCCACAGTGGGAGGGTGCCCGAAGGGGTTGCCCCAGGAAAATGCTAATTCTTAATGAGGGTTCCAAGTTCCAACCCCAAAACTCAAAGTTTACAAGGTCTTCACAAGGTGAAGATGAAGAGAAAGGAATAGTGAATTCCTGTAATGTTTTAATTAGATAATACAAATCAAATAGCCTAAAGTGGTTTATTTGATTACCACACTATTTTTGAAAATACACTTATAGGCAATACGTGGGATTTTTTAGTGAAATCACCAAACTGCCATAGTTAAGACCTACTTAGCATTCCATATCTGCCTCCTAAATTCACTGTAAGGATTAAGTGAGCAAATGAAAATAAAATGGTCAATTTAATGTGTGGTAAGTAAGTCAAAACATTAAACAATTCTTGTTCTTATGGAGAGGATAGCTAAAATGGTGGACAAGGAAAACGAGTAAATCTAGAATGGTAAAAAGAACACGAGTTTTTCTGATTATTAAGAGCAAGAACAAACACTGTATGACACTTATGACATGCATGAATTAAATAGTTTAAAATTTAATATTTTTTTCATTTTAAACATATTTTTTATTTTAAAATTGTGGGGTACAGTTAAGGGTTAGTTTTACAAATATGCATCGTTCAGGCACCCTTGTTGATAAGGGGTGTCTCCCCATCCCCAGACAGATATTGAGTACTGTTAGTCCCACCTCCCTTTCCCTCCCTATCCCCCCCCATAGTTTCCCACACTGTCAGTCCTTTTCTTATAATATTATGATGGATGTTCAAGGTCCACTATATGAGTGAGAACATGTGATACTGAGATCTTTGTTTCTGTGAGAGATCACTCAGTATTATAGACTCTAGTTCCATCCAGGTTGCTGTGAAATTCATGATTTTGTTCTTTTTTATGGCTGCATAGTATTCCATCATGTATAAACATACGTGTGCAGGTATCTTTTTAATAGAGTGATTTGAGTTCTTCAAGGTATATTCCTCGTAGGGGAATTTTAACTCATATCCTTCACCATGGTCTGATGAGAAAGACACTATATTCCCATTTTATTGATGAAAGAAACTTGAATACAGAGAAGTTATGTATTACACCCAAAGTCACAGACCTGGCACATGGTAGAGCAAGACTTTTCTCTTAGACAATTAACTATGTGCCCTCCCAGTTTCATTTGTATGATGACTATTTGCAACGAACCTATTGCCATCTGACTAGTTTCTTATAAACACAAGCAATTTCAAAATAGCATCCTGTGATAGCCTAGCAATTAGGAGACCAAAAACCTCAAGGATCGTTTTTCTCTATAGACACAAGTTTAAACCAGAGCAGTATAAGTCTGTGCTCATTCTGCCCTATTAACACTTCTAAAAAAAAAAAAAAAAGCTGAAAGCTTTCAAGTATGAACAGAGAAGATGTCTGTCTTCATGAGAACTAAGCTCCCATGCCAATAAAAAGGAAAACGAAGTGTTTTGTTTCACCTTCATTGTTTGACTAAAGCACTTAAACCCCAAATGTACGATACCAGAATTACCTAGGTGTCTGTCATCCTTCATGATGGGAAATCATTTAAATTTGATTTCAAAGTATCTAAGGAAAAAAAAAAATTGGGGGGAAAATGAAATGGTAGGTGAAGGAAAAGAAAATCATCCCCAAAACCTTCCAGAAATATTCCACCCACACTAGTTTTGGACAACACTGACAGAGGAAAAATGTTTAACACCCCCCCACACCCACCTTCTTTAAAGCTGGGTTTGTTTAACTGGCCAGGGCTTAAGAAAATGTTAGGTTTATTCTGTGGGAACATTTGCTAAGAACCAATTTAACTTGGCTACTGTGAAAGTTGTTTTGTTGTTTGGGTTTTTTTTTTTAATGTTAGTATATGAGCTGGCTTTGTTTTCTTTGGGACTGAGAGGGTAACTTTTCATACAATTTAGTGGCTACATGAAACCACCTCTACTGGACTCTCATACATTCCACATACTATATATAATATGTATTTCAGCTGAGTTTGTTTTCCCAAAATCCAAGAATTTCTGCATAAAAGTTGCTCAATTTCAGAAAGATTTAAACCACAGGGAGGATAATTCTAGATGACGCTGAACTATAGGGGTTTCCTAAGCAAACTGCCTATCATTTTGCCTCTCTCATCTGTCTTCAGACTGGCATCTAGGGGCTTCAATTTAAAAACTACCATATTCTGATTCAATGTATGTCTGACTTAGAAACCTAGACAATTTTGCTTCTGATATATACTTTGTTCCAAAGCTCATTTCTTCAGCTCTGTTTTCTCACATTCTGACCTTCTCTCTCCCTACACATTTACACAATGCATACAATACACATAAACCAGAGTCCTAGTGTGGCCTTGGGCTGTCTGCTCTGCCTCTCTTCCAATTTTAAAAACCTGATGCAACCTCAAGACAGATTTGAGCCCAGATTCCTGCACAGGTGACAAAAGACAGTTTGATTATAGTCTTTATTTACCAACTGGCACACAGAAAAGAGTTAAGAGGAAGGATGTAATGAGTCATTTTCAGTATTTAAAAAAATTACATTATGAGTTATGCTTTTTCTCCTTTAAGTTGTTATAAAAAATCTGGAATAATAGTCCAATAGATATGGTGTAAAAGGAGAATATGTGCCCAAATTAAATTATAAAATGAAAAATCGGTGGAGGGTTTTGCAGATGCATGCTCAAACAGTATTTGAGGAGAGTGTAATAGAGTAGCTCCTTGCCAGAGTATGGAAAAGGTGAAGGAAAATAAGACACAGAGCATTGCTCAACTTAGATCCAAAGGGGCAAGTCGAGATAGAGTTGAGTTTATGTAGCATCAGACAGCAGCTCTGGCCTTAGGAAGACAACGGAGGCCACCCCAGGAGGACAATCACTATCATCCCTCTCTTTCTGCCTGTTATCTGCTCCGATCCCTCCAGTCCGAATGCCAACTGGAAGCCAGAGGGCAGGAGAGTCCTTTCCTGCAATTCGGGCATGTTGTCCTCCCAGGATATGGAGCCAAATGAACTCAATATTAGTTCTGGACACACAAACAAAATATCCAGCATAAAAATGTTGCAGATTATATTTAGAAGATGCAATGTAGTACACATACATTATGGAACACTGTACACTGATTTAAAAAAAAACACAAAATCATGTCCTTTGGCAACATGGATCCAGCTGGAGGCCATTACTCTGAGTGAATTAACCCAGAAACAGAAACATTGAGTGTCACATGTGCCCATTTGTAAGTGAGCGTTAAACAGTGGGTAAACATGGCCATAAGGATGGAAACAGCAGACACAGGGACTCCTGAAGGGAGGAGAGAGAGAAGATTGAAAACTACCTATTGGGTACCACACGCATCATTTGGGTGATGGCTTCAATAGGAGCCCAAACCTCACATCCTGCAATAAACCCATGTAAGAAACTTTTACATGTACCTGTTGAACCTAAGATAAAAAAAAAAATAAAAGTAAAATATTATAAATCAATCAATAGATGTATGGAAGAAGTTTATTTGGATACTATTAAATTCAAATCTGTTACAATGTTGAACACCCTTTGTATCAAATGCACTCTAGATGAAGTCTGAAAATCTCCCATCAAAGTTCAACTAAAAACAAAGCTGAAACTATATAGGTAATACCTCTGTGAATAAAAATATTTATTAACCAAAGTTGCTTTCTTTAAAAATAAATTACTTTATACTTTAAGAAAAAAGCAACAACAACATCGTAATCAGATCTTTCCCGTTTTGTCTTTGCTGTGGAATTTTAAAAGGCATCCCGCTACATTTTCAATTCTGCCTTAGACATCAAGACTATGAGTTTCTGGGAATTGCAAAATGATCGTTTTACCAATAAAATGGTTTTGAGAAATCACACTAGACTGTCTTTGGAAACTGAACTTAAGTCAGAGAATAAACATTCCTGTTCAGTATTTGTTGCTATAAAAAGTATTACCATCCTAAGAAATAGTGTAGAATTCCTAAAAAAATAAAAATAATTAAAAGATAATTTTAAAAAGCAGCTGCAACCATCCACTCTGGGTGTTAATGGAGTTAGCTATTTAGCCAAGTAATTGGATGCTTTCTCTAACCTTGATTGACTCACAAGGAATACAATGAATTTTGGCAAGTACTTCATTTTCCTTCTGCTGAGGTTCTACTGATAGCTACCATGGGATTCTGACCTGGCAGCAGTTAGATGCTTTTCCAGAAAGCCAAGAATAGTTCTATCCCCGTGAAAGAGCAAGGGACTGGGTGAATTCTCCTTGCCCAACAAGGATATTAACACGGAAACTGGGGCAGATAAAACCCACTCCAGGTGCCCATGAAAAAAAAAAAAGTGACTTCTTCAGATTGTATGCAGAATCTACTTGACATCAAATGACTTCAGAATGATCTGATACAATCTCTATTACATGGTGCTCACCTGCCATTCACTTGCTCCAGAGGCAGGTGTGAGGGAGAAGAAGGGAAGACAAGTGAATAGCAGCCACACCTAAGCAGCTTGTTTGTGTCATGCTCCACAGCAGACCCTGAGACTGGTGGATAATTGCAGGAAATATCTGTAAAATGGTTCTCATTAGCAAATGAGAAAGTGTTCTCTCTCCTCCAGGCCACATCAGACAGAAGTATCAAAGCCCAGCTATGCAGCCATTTGTTCACTCAATTCCAGCCCTACTTACAGCCTTCAATCCCTCAAGCCACCAACCCCTTTTTCCCTGGAGCCTTTGCCCATTCACTTCTTTCAACCTAAGGGTAATTCCCCTGACTTACTGCATGGTTCCTAATCTCATAGTGCCTCTTCCCCTACCTCCACCTCGTTCTCTCTCACCTATAAGGTATGACAGTTTACTGCATTTCTCTCTCTTGATAGATGGTAAACTATCTAGATGTGAGAACAAGGACTGTCTGTGTGTCCTCAATGTCTAACAGAGGGCCTGGTACATTATAGACCCTTAATAAATATTTGTTCAACACATGAATGAAATTCTCATCAGGCTTTAATTATAGAGTAGCCTGCCTGAAGGCATGTTTTCTTTTTCTTTTCTTTCCTTTCTTTTTTTTTTTTTAACATGGGAAATTATATCAAAACTTTCCCAGAGTTTTTGTACTCACAAGTACTCTGAGCAGATTTTTGGAATGTCATATGCATAACTCCCTTGCCACACCATTGTAACAAAGAATCTTGCTGCCAACCGCTAAAAACTGGAGTGCAGACAGAGAGCCCTGCATTCAGTTCAGCCTATAATCGTGCTTTATTTTGTATAGACCTTATCTTCATGAGAGCTCAAGCGAGAACCTATCAATCTTTACAATGTTTAGTGGAGACACTTCTATCTTATTAATATATATGAAACAGATTAAAGTGGCTTACACAGAAAACTACTGTCATTAAATGACTACCGAGAAAATTGCCTGGTTTAGTAAATATGGCCAAGGAAACTAGCAGTCATCTGACCAAAAGACCCAAAGACTTAGGAGAGGGAAGAAACAGTCCCAGTGCAGAATATGTTTTTCTAGTTTGCTGACTGGAAGAACAGCCTGACTTCTCTGAGACTTGTTTGTAAAATGTGGATAGCCCAGAACTTGCACCGTCATTGTAAAATTATATAATCATATATGTATGCATATATACACATATTCACATCCCACCACACACACACATACCTAGATGAGTATTTTGCACAAAGTAGGTATTAAATAATTAATTATTTATAATGATGCTACTGTTATACCAAAATGTGAGAAGACTGGGCAAAATAAGATACCAAGTTGCTATACCCATGAACCTTATACGCAGAGCATTTTTAGGTAAACAGAACTATCAAATAACAAGAAATATGTTAAGTAGAACACAGAGTATAACTGTCAAAAAGTTTTTTTTTTTGTTTGTTTGTTTTTTTTGAGTTGGAGTCTCACTCAGTTGCCCAAACTGGAGTGCAGAGGCCACTCCCGGCCACTGCAGCCTCGACCTGCTGGGCTCCGGTGATCCTTCCACCTCAGCCTTCCAAGTAACTGGAACTACAGGCGTGCGCTACCACGCCCAGCTAGTTTTTGATTTATTGTAGAGATGAGGTCTCGCCAAGTTGCCCAGGCGGGTCTCGAACCCGCAGGCTCAGGCAATTCACTCACCTTGGCCTCCCAAAGCGCAGGACGAGGTTGAGCCACCGAGCCCAGTCCAAAAAAAAAGTTTTTTTATATTTCTAAAAAATTAACTACACTAAAATATTTATAAGAGGGAAAAATGCATTTGAAGTAACAAAAGTAAAAGAGGTGTTACTTATGGACATTTTATCTCAGAATAACATAAGTAGGGAGAGTCAACTGATAATGTCTGAAAGAAAGAAACTCTTTAAATAGTTTCATAACTTCTATGCTTACAAACATACAAATATGAAATGCATTTGCTATGTGTACTTTAGAACACATCATTTATTCCCAGTAGAAGTCCCAGTGGAATTCCTGGCTGTGTGACCATTCAGATGCTCTTATCATGAGCTGGAAGGTCAGAGGGACAAATCTTCCTATTGTTGGTCGTGCATGAAGAGAAGACAGAGAAGCCTCCTGGGAAAACATCTAAGTGGGGCAATAGGAAGTCTTGTCCTTTACTTATGGTTGTAATACTAGTTGTGCTATGTATGCAGGCATCTTACCAAAGGCTGAGATTTTGTTTGGGCTTCTTTGTCACATGATGTGTCTAGGCATGCTGCTGGATATATACACAGGAGGGGTACTGTGTTTTATTTCAAACACCCAAAATCCCTGGTTAGCGAGCTTTGACTCTGAGGGAGGTAAGACAGAGGGAGAAATAAACTTGGAGTGTGCTCTATTACATTTCTTCTTTATTTTCACTCCTTTCTGACAGGCATTGTAACCAGATAATAAAGAAGTAGATGGTGAAAAATATAAAGTAGTAATAACTCACCAAAATGTTTGCAAGTTACCAAGTACCCATAGGAATAGTGTACAGAACTGGAAGGGAGTTTCCCTTGAGGAAAACACTGGAATCCCTTAGAATTTAGAAAGATATGCTGGCCTCTGTGGTGAGAAGATCAGAATAATGGAGGAAGGAAGAGCATGCGTGGAGAGGAGTGGGCAAAGAGAACAAATAGCAAATGCCCTGTAGCATCTGAGCTTGTGCAAATGAACAATGGTAAACCTGGATGGTGAGAAATCTAAGAAAATTGCCATCCTGAGAATGAACTGCACCAAAATTTCCTAAGAAGCCTTGAAAAATAAGATTCCTGGCCCCACTCTTAGAGATTTTTGCAAATTTGGATTGCAGTCCTAGAAATAAGAATCTTTAAGATGTTTCCCAGATAACTACCTTGGATTTTAAAACAATGGATGTGGAGTGAGAAGAGGAGATAGTCCCTGGAGACCCTCAGTTTAGGTAAGGGCTGGATACAAGGGTTGGAGTTCCTATGATGTGGGAGAAGATAAAACGGTAAATATATTTTTGTTACAATTTATATATTCATATCCTTTTGGTGTGTGTCTCGAGATAATAGCATCTTTTGGTTGTTACAGGAAAATTAGATTTAAAGAGTAAAAATAAAAGATGTTAAAGACATTTGCATAATTGGCAAAGCAATTGTATGAAAACTGTGGGCTAAAAATTTACTGAACCAATAGTTTGTACAGATTATTGTTTTTGTTTCAGTAGTCTTGAGAATTTATAGTTAGCAAAAAAAGTCTCAGGTATCTCAAGAGACAGGGTGCAGGAAAAAATAAATAAAATTCTCTTCTGTAACTTCACTTTAAAAGTTGACAGCAGTGAATCATCACTTTGAATTGTTGTAAAGCTAGATATTGCAGTTTCCAGCAAAACAAATAGGTCCTTAATAATCCACTTTCTTTTGTGAACACCAGATAACCGAATAAGTGGAAGAAAAAAATGAATAAAAATCAAAAAATTTATTGATGGATTCTCTCTGGACTCCAATAGTCAATACTATTGGAAACTGTAGTATACTAGCATTGCTTAAATACCCAGTCATAAGCTATATAGGATATGTGTCCTCATAGCTAGGAATCAAAATAATGTTAGGATTGAATATATATATATACATATATATATATATATATGTATGTATGTATTTGTTTCCTGAATTATAAAGTTGAAAAGATGCAGATAACATCTTTTGATGGAATGTGAAGTATTTTTCTTTGTAGTAAATGTTTAACATTATTGAATGCAGTTATCCTTTAAAAAGCATAGCTTTTCTCTTACAAAGAATCTTTTTATTAGAATTTAGAGCCGCCAGTGCTGTTTGCATCTTGAGCTGAATATCTTCTCTTTGAAACAGTATCTTTTACTTGGAGCTCTGTACTTGTTGCCATCACAGTTTTATTAAAAAGTTGTAGGAGGGAACTAGTAGCTAACCTACACAAGTGTATCTTAATTTACAATCATAATTATTTTAATGCATGACTAAAGGAACAGGTCAGATTAGCAAATGACTTTTGCTGTTCCAGTATGCTTCATGGTATCTAGACAGTTCTCTGTGCAACAGTGTAGACCTCTTTCCTAACTATTGTACAACTGTTTTGAGAATAGATCTTGACTTTAGCGTATTTGCTATTTTATGTATTTTTTCCAAAGTCATGATAGCAATTATAATTATCTGTCACATAAAAAGAAAATTTCTTACTTTTAAGTAAAAAAATACCTGGCACTATGATGAAGCTATGTATGTCAGGTAAAATGAATTCCAGTCTCTCCAACTATCTTCCAATTGTTATTGCAGGAGTCCATTGTCTAACTTCTCTAGGGCAACCCAGATGAAACACTCCAAGCCCGATTCTCCCTAGTGCACTGAAGATCTTTAATGTCTCTGACCCCAATGTCTTTCACAGTGCTTTGTGTGGATGAGTTCTATAGGTCCTGCAGAAATGGAAAGCTGTCACTCAAAATGGTTCCTTCCCTTGGTTAATCTAAGCACATGATCCAATTGTTCTTGCCATTGGTTGGATAGACTCCAGGAACAACAGAGGAAGTCTGGCATCAGTTGCTGTTATGGGAAAACCAACTGACCACACAATGTGGCGTAGAAAGAGGGGAAGTTAAGAGAATGATATCTTCCTTCTTATTGTTTTAATCTTTTGCTGAAACATTTACCTTAGACATCTTTAGTCTAAGAATCAGTGCCATTCCTCTAGTTTAAAAGGCCCACTGGTATTAGAGCACAGAGCAGTGTAGCTGTACCAACTTTTTTCTTTTATGAATAGTTCCTTAAAATAAAATTTGTAGACTAATAGTAACGGTAGTAGTCCCACTGTAATACAAATTTGTCCATTGTTTTTCTTATCCAATAAGATATAGGAAAGTCTAGTCATTAGTTTAACTTGTTTTGAGTTCACACACTCTTATGGCTCTGCCAAAGTGGACACCTAGCATTACATTTTAGATCAAAGTTTTTATAAGACAACTCTTATATAAGTATTCCTCTTTGATATTATTTCTATTTCCAACAAGAAAAATTATATCACATAAGGCATTTTAATAAATATATTAGTATAAAAATGAATCAAAGACTAACAACAAAATGAAATTGAATCCTGTTAGCAAACAAATAAACAAATGCAAAGGTACCCTAGGTAAATAAAATGATGAGAAAAAAATGAATTTTATTGGGATCCAAATCTTGTTTGAGTAGTCACACTTGACTATGTAAATTATATGAAATACTTCATAAGCCATGGGGTTTATTTAGCTCCCTTTGTTCTAAAAAATGTCTAAGGTATTCCAGTTAGGAGAGTTCAAACCCTTATCAGATAGATTTCAATTTAATTCAATTTCAAAAAATAATTAATGATTATCTACAGTGTGCCAACCTCAGAAGGGATTAGAAAGATAACTCTTGACTCCATAAACCTAAGAAATATATCTGTTTTGTTCACCAGTTCCTAGCCCAAAAACTGGCCAACAGTAAGCAATCAGAGTATATATTCATTGATATGAAGGAATGGATTTATTATTTCTCTTCCAGAGATTAAAAACAGCCTTCATGATTGAATTGCTCTAGAAAATAGTTTTACATGCCTATTTGTTTCACACACTCCTGGGAGGTAGTTGGGGAAAATGTCATTAGCTTTGTCTTCCTAATGAAACAACTAATTATTGAAGAGTTTAAATAATTTACCCAAGCTGGAAAGCTAAGAAGGAGCAGAGGAATATTATTTTCCATATACCATAATGCCTGGGGCAATATACTAGGCCCTTAACCCATCTTCATTGTTTCCTGTTAAATTTATCTGTGAGGGAGCATGGTCATCAGAACGCCCTTGTTCCACGCTGAGATATTTCATTCAGAAGGTAGCCTTCACATACCACGGTGCTTTGCAGACAGTAACTGACATTTGTTGAGTCCTGATTTTGTGACAAGCACAGTACTAGATTGTACATGTGTTAGCTTATTTAAACCCCCTAATTACTATCTAATATAAGTATCATTTCCCATTAGAGGCATCAGATATGGAAAAATTAAATAACTTGCCTAAGGTCAGAGTTGGTAAGTGGTAAAGCTGGGATTTCAATAATCTCAGTCTTGTTTCAAAGCTCATTGTCTTTACTTTATTACACACTGCCTGTAACAAGAAAAATTAGCTACTCTTCACAAAATATCTGAAGACTCCTGCCCTAAGAAATAACTGAGCATGATTGCAGCGAACCTCTCTAATAAGTAACCCTGGTTTCCTTTGATCAGAAAGAATGCTTCAGAACTGCATATGTTTACAGAGCCTTTCCAGGAATTGCTTTCTTTTTGCTGAGATGTGAAACCACAAACTAGTTGCTTTGGGTAATTAAAGATCCTTTGCACCATCTGAATGTGTCAACAGCTAGTGTCCTGGGTAAATTTCAAGTAAGTAATTACATTCTGCCAATCTGAAATGTCTGTCTAATTTCATCCCTTTAACATGTCCACTTACTATACCTTTTAGTGTGACTGTGGATAATTCTAAAATAACCAAGACCACACAGTCAGTTGTTCCAAATAAGAATAAGAAAATGGACATTCATTTGAAGAGTATGTCAAGTTCTTCTATATCATTGGAAAGAAGCCAACATATAAATGTTGAAAGTCCACTTTTCCTTTTATATATCAGATTTCCAAGTGTAATTCAAGCAACCAGAAATGATTATATCTTCTATTTCCATTTCACCTGTACCTGCTGCAGTGTGGATAAATAAATGTATTCATATTATAAGAACTTTTCACTCTTTGGAGAAAACAGTCCACTGAAATATTATATTTATAGGTACAGACAACGTAACATCCAAGATATTTTTAAAATATCTCCACTCTAGGAACTAAACTGTCATCCTAAAATTCATCACACATGCTTTATTATAACAAGACATATGCTCCAAAGGAAATACACACACACACACACACACACACACACACACACATCTTGACAACAGGCCATAATTTGCAGGATTTTTTTCTTATAGGACTTAATAGGAAGGACTTTTCCATAGTAAATCACTTGAAAATTTACTGACAAATCAGTTGGATACGTAAGTAGTACAAGTAGAAAATTTCATAATATTTTTTAATTAATTTCCTGAGCAAAAGCCCTCAAAGAATTTGCTTTCCTAACTAATTCTTCTCACTCAAGAATATGGTATATAATCAAGCAATTTATACACTAATGGCTTAATTAATAATTCTGTAATTGCTCTGAAAGCAAATGAACCAATTGTTAAACCTGTATAAAAGCATTTCAAGCGGTTTTATAAAAGATCTCCCACACCCATGCAATATAACCACGTACATCACACGCATGTACACATACACATACAGTTGATCTTACCTTCAAAAGTAGTTTTTTTAGCTTGCCTCCAAATTTTGAGTAATATAAAAGCAGAAAAAAATGGCAAAAAGATATGTCTCTTCTGTTTCCATAAATCCTGAATGTTTCTTATTTTTTATTCTATGAAAACTATACATTTTTCAAATTTAGAAAAAAATAATTTAGCAGGGTCACTAACTACCAAAAATTGTCTATTTGCTCCAAGTGAAGTGTACCAATTCCTCATAATGGTCACCTTGAGCGCTATAATTTTTATACTTAGTAAAAGGACTAGAGGCCATAGCCACATTCAGATTGAAAAGAAAAGGAAATGTTACATTATGAGCTTGGAGTTGTTTTTCTATGGGCGATATCAAGTGGCTGCAGAGCACACCCAGATTCACTCATGGAACCATTTTTAATCTTAACTTTGTTCATTTCTAGAGGTCCCTGGTCCTGAAATTTAGTCAGAATTATACCCAACTTCTAAAACTGAAATACCAGGTGAATAGTTTAAATCAATGAAACAGTTGAAATTAGTGAAATCATTTAAATGTGTGTGCATGCTAATTGACTGTAAAGATACATGGATTCTCAGCAGTACTCAGTCTATAGTTAGAGGAGTTTAAATGAGAAATTAAAGAGACTTAAAGCAGAGTTGACACAAGAATAAAAACCTACAGACTCCCCAAACTGACTCCTTGGGGAGTCTACCCATGCTGTTGTATCGCAAATGATCTCCTTCTCTCCCTTGCCTGCAAATTATAAACTTCTGGAGTACAAATCTATTCATTTTAATATTAACGTTCTTAGCAATATTTATCTTGACAATGACCTGGCTTGAAAATGATTCTCAGTGAATATTTACTGCCTTGCCCTCAGTACTTTGCCCAGTATCACCAAACCAATCCCAACCTAACTTTCTCACACTGTCTTTCTCACACACCCTTTCATTCTGTCTCAGTATTAACCACAAATATATGTCTATGATGATATCCTACAAAGAGCAATATAAAGTTCCCTTCTCCCTTGGAAAATTAATTGTGTATTTTTATATCCCTATAAATGAGATAATGATGAATTCATGAGTACTTATAAGAAAGACTTGCTATAGGCTCAACCTTCCTGCTGCTTCTTAGTCATTCTTTAGCTCAGAAAGGTCCATAATTTCTCTGCTACTGTAAAGATTTTGATAACTACACTGTCACTGAAAAAATATGTTCCAGGACCTGAAGTAATCCATCTCATTAAAGCCTGACCCTTGTCTTAAAAAAGGGTAAAGAGTTAAATATTTTCCATGTTTCTCATGGAAAATGTTACCTCTCTGTAAAAGAGCAATTCAGAAAAGAGACTTGACAATACAGGAGATTTTATACAGAGAAAAGGAAATCAATAATCATAAAATAATCATGAGTACCTAGATAGGTTACTAAAATGTCTAATAAATTGTTGACAAATGCTTTTAGATGGCCAGACAATAGGGGGGAGAATTGAACTCACATGAAATCTTATTTTCCTGTCTATGAGGTAGAAGCAATGATAAAGATAAATTTAAATTTTTCTCTAGCATAACTCATCATTTAATTGAAATTGACAATCACCTTAGAAGAAGTAATTGGACAGGGGTATTCTTGGGTTACTGATTATTGTAGGAGAATGCAGAGGCGATACCAACATCTAATAAATGCCTGTTTTGTCACACATATTCTCCTTTATGCATTATTTCATTAAGTCTTCACAATTTTACTTGGTGAGTATTGTTATCCTCATTTTACAGAAGGTGATGTTAATGATGAGATAAACACATTGCTCAATGTCACACAAATAGTAAGTGGACAAAGTAGAATTTATATCCACTTCTACTTATTACACTGTCTATGTTTAATTTCCCAGACACCTCAAAGAAGTTAGAAAGAGAAGAATAAAAAATCTTAAAACATTGGAGAATCTGGAGTGGAATATTTATCAATTAAATTTAAACATAGTATGCTGTATTTCAATAATCAGCACTCTGTTGGAAAGTAGTCCTTAATTCTAGAAAAAAAAATCATTTATTAGAGAATTTTCCAATCCAAGACATCTAACTAATATTTGTATTTTTAAACTTTTATGCCAAAAATGATCCTATGTCTTCCATTCTTTGATTCTGATACAGATTCTCCTAGATAATATTTCATTCTATAATTTAGAGACTTTATTATTTAAACAAAATAGAATTTAAGTTTCAGATATCTTCAAACTACTTCATATCCAGTGGCTTATAAATCAAGAAAGTTTAGTTAACCTATTCTATTATGTTTGAGAACAAAGAAGGCATACAGTAAATTTATTCACATGAACTTCCATTCCTGGAAAGGAGAAAATGCTAACCAATTAAGAGAGTGAGAATAATGAAGGATTTGCATTGGCACTTTATAGTAAAATTAGCTTCAAAATCTTCCACAAGGAGGAAGATGGCATAGACCGAGTAAATTTTCCATCACTCTCCCACCTAGTTAATCTGGCTAACAAATTGAATCAATTGATAGCAATGTGCTTTCTGTCTTAGTCCGTCCAGGCAGCTAAAACAAAATACAATAAACTAAGTAGCTTTTAAATAATAAAAATGTAGCCGGGCTCGGTGGCTCAGCCTGTAATCCCCCTGCCTTTGGGAGGCTGAGATGAGTGAATTGCCTGAGCCCAGGGGTTTGAGACACGCCAAGGCAGGCGAGACCTCATCCCTACAATAAATCAAAAAATCAACCGGGCGTGGTAGCGCACACCTGTAGTTCCAGCTACTTGGAAGGCTGAGGCTGAAGGATCGCCGGAGCCCAGCAGGTCGAGGCTGCGGTGGCTGGGAGCGGCCACTGCACTTCAGTCTGGGCGACAGAGTGAGACTCCAACTCAAAAATAATAATAATAATGTATTTTCCTTATTTCTGGAGACTGAAAATCCAAGACCAAGACACACATATATTTGATATCTGGTGAGGAACTGGCGGCTGGTTCAAAGATGATGATAGAGAGAAGGCGACTTCCTGGAGACTTGTTTTTAAGGGTACTAATCCCACTCATGAGGGCTCTGCTCTTATGATTTAATTATCTCCCAAAGGCTCTAATTCTTAATACCGTCATCTTGGGAGTGAGAATTTCAACATGTGAATTTGGATGGGATATAAACATTCAGTGCATTGTACTTTCCCAATGAAACAATACATAGCATCTGAACTCTTCTCATTTTTTTTTGCCAAATATTCTTATTCTTTTCAACATTTCAAGCAAATACCACCCATCGATAGTTTACGTTGGCTTCTATATAAGTTAGAACTCAGTTTAGCTAAAGGTAACAGACTCCTCAAATAACAGTGGTTTATTATACAATATAAATTAAATCCAGAGGTAGGCAGGCTAGAAATGGTATTTTGGGTCCATAAAGTTCTTAGATATAGATCCCTTTATCTTTTTACTATGTGAACCTGAGCACTAAACTCCATACTCAGTGTCACCTTATAGTTCAAGTTTGATCCATCATGTCAGCATGTAACAGGGATTTATTAAAAATGACTCAAAAACCCAAAACCACTGTAAGTGATATAAAGAGATTTATTATAGGGATTAGATTTTGTATAACTGTGGGAAATGGTTAAGTAGTTCATGCTGCTGTTGCATCTTATGCCGGACCTACAGTCAACTGGAATCACATCAATAAAAGATGTATGTGATTATGGGGAAAGCAAGAAAGAATTAGGATGCATAGGACAAGCTTGTAACCATAAGAATGAACTGCATGCTACATCAGCCTTTCACAATGTCCAAGCATCCAACTTTGATTTTTCAGGTGATCTGAGAAGACCTAGAATCCTTTATTACAAAAATGCACAGGAGTCTGAAGATATACTAGGAATAAACGAAACAAAGATTCATCTATTGTTCCACAGGGCACTGCATGGCTAACAAGATTTAAATCATTACATCAACATTCTAGGCAGTAGTAAAGAGAACTGACTTTTTAACTGAATTTCTTTCACACTCTCTCACTCTCGCTCTTGCTCTCTCTCTCACACACACAATTTTTAAGTCCACAATACTGTATTGTTTGCTATAAGCAAAAGTTGTACATCTTATCTACAGAAATTTTACACCTTTCATGAAAAACTTTATACCCAAAAAACAGAAAATCTCCAATTCCCCAACCCCTAGCCTCTGGCAACCATCCTTCTACTTTCCCTTATGAGTTTGCCTATTTTAGATACTTCATATTAAGTGGAATCAAGCAATATTTGTCTTTCTGTGGCTGACATTTAAAATAATATAATATTTTCAAGGTTCATCTATGTTGTAATATATATGAGAATTTTTTTCTAATTTTATGGCTTAATAATATTCTATTACTTTATATATCTATCTTTATATATCACATTTTCTTTATCCATTTGTCTTAGTCTGCTTTCTTTTGTTTATAGCAGAATATCTGAAACTGGGTAATTTTTTAAGAAAAAGTATTCATTTCCTACAGTTATAAAAGTTGAGAAGTCCAAAATTTGGGGGATGTACCTTCTGAGAACCTTCTTGCCAGTAGAGATTCTGCAGAGTCAAGAGGCAGCAAAGGACATCTCTTGACAAGGGGGCTAATCATGCTAGCTAAGGTATATCTTCCCATTTTTATAAAACCAACCATCCCACCCCCACAATAACTCACTCATTCATTAACCCATTAAACCCTGTCATCCCAGTCACTTTTTAAAAGTTTCACCGTTAATATCGACCACATTGCAGAGGATTAAGTTTCAACATGAGTTTTAGAGGGTGGAAATATTCAAACCATAGGCTCATTCATTCATCGATGGACATTTAGATTATTTTTTTACATTGATTGCTGGGAATAATGCTGCAGTGAATAACGAAGTGCAAATATCTCTTCAAAATCTCGATTTTAATTATTTTGGATAGATACCCAGAGGTGAAATTGCTAGATCAAACAGTAGTTGTAGTTTTAGTTTTGTTGAGAAAACTCCATACTCTTTTCTCTTAGTTGCAGATAACAAAAGGGTTCAAATTTCTCCACATTTTGAGTTGATTTTTGCATTTGGTGTAAGTTAAAGGTTCAGTTTCATTATTTCACATGTAGATATTTGTGGTAAAGGTTCAGTTTTTCCCAACACAGGTAGTTACTTAGTTACTTAGTTGAAGAGACTATTATTTCCCCAAAGTATAACCTTGGCACCACCATCAAAGATTATTTGACAATCTGTAAGACCTTCCAATGGGACTTTTAGGAATTTCAATCAATCTGTAGATTACTTTGCTTAAGATATGGTCATTTTAGCAACAGTAAATCTTTCAATCCATTATCCTAGGATGTCTTTCCATTTATTTGTGTCTTTTTAGTTTCTTTCATCAGTGTTTTATAGCATTCAGTGTATGTCTTTCGACTTCTTGGATTTCTTCCTAAGTATTTTAATCTTTTTGTTCTTGTTGTAAATGAGGTTGCTTGTTTTTATTTTTTGTGCTGTTTGTTATTGGTATGTAGAAATACAACTAATGTTTTGTGTTGATTTAGGTTAGTGCTAACAAAGATTCTGGGAAATCTTTAGTTTCGTATAAATAATATTTTATCTATACACAAAAATAATTTTACTTATTATTTTGCAACTTGGATATCTTTTATGTCTCTTTTACTCTAATTTCTTTGACTTGTACTTACGATACTATGTTGAATAGGAGTATTAAAAGTGAGAATGCTTATTTTGTTTCTGGTCTTACAGAAAATTATTTCAATTTTTCACTGTTGAATATGATGTCAGCATTTTATATAAAGACTGTATTATGTCGAGATAATTTTTTGCTATTTCTGTTCTGTAGAGTGTTTTTATCATAAAAGGGTGTTGAGTTTTGCCAAATGTTGTCTCTGCATCTATTGAGATGATAATGTGATTTTCATTCTTCATTCTATGAATGTAGTATATTATACTGGTATAGTTTGGATGTTTGTCGCCTCCAAATTTCATGGTGGAATATGGTCCCCAGTGTTGGACGTGGAGTCTATTGGAAAGTGTTTGGGTCATAGGGGGAGATCCAACAACTTGGTATCATTCTTTCAGTAATGAGTGAGTTCTTGCCCTATTAGTTCACAGGAGAGTTGGTTGTTGAAAAGTGTCAGGCACTCTATCTTGCTTCTGTTCTCATTATGTGACATGTCTGGCTCTCCTTTGCCTTTTGCCATGACTGCGAGCTTCCTGAGACATTCAGAAGCAGATGCCGGCACTATGCTTTTTATACAGTCTGTGGAGCTATAAGTCAAAATAAATCTTTTTTTCTTTATAAATTACCCAAAGTAGTCCATTATAGTAACTCAAAATGGACTGATACATTTACAGTGATTTTGGTTTGTTAAACTATCCTTGCATCCAAGACATAAATTCCATTTGGTCTTGGTGTATGATCCTTTCAAATGTTGCTGAATTTTGTTTGCTAGAATCTTTTGAATATTTTTGCATTTATGTTCTTTGGAGATGTTTGTATAATTTTCTTTTTTTTTTTCCTATTATCTTTTTCTAGTTTGGGTATCAGAGTAATACTTACCTCATAATATGAATTTGAAATTGTATTCTCCTCTTCATTTTTTTTTTTTTTTTGTAAAAGTTTGAGAAGTATTGACACTAATTCTTTAAGTTCTTGATAGAACTCATCAGTGAAGGCATCTGGCCCTAGGATTTTCTTTCTTTAGAGCTTTTTGATTACAGATTCAATATCCATAGTAATTTTAAGTTTGCTCAAATTTTCTATTTTTTTTTTATGTCAGCCTTGGGAAGTTGTATGTTTCTGGGAAATTATCTATTTCTTCTATATTATCCATTTTGTTGGTATATGATTATTCATAGTAGTCTACTATAACCCTTTTAATTTCTGTAGCATCAGTTATAATGTCTTCTCTTTCATTTCTGACTTTATAAATTTGAGTATTCTCTTTTTTTAGTTAATCTAACTAAAATTTTATAAATTTTGTTGTTTTTGTCAAAACACTAACTTTTACTTTTATTGAATTTTTATTTTTCTATTATATATTTTATTTCTGCTTTAATTTTGATGGTTTTCTTCCTTCTGCTACCTGTGGGCTTAATTTGTTCTTCTTTTTCTAGGTCCTTGGGATGTAAAGTTAGGTTTTCATTTGAATTCTTTCCTCTTTTATAATGCAGACGTTTATTGCTATAAACTTTTCTTTAGTACTGTTTTTACCACATTCAATAAGTTTTGGCATGTTGTGTTTATATTTTTATCTGTTTTGAGATATTTTATAATTTCCATTTTGATTTATTTATTACCATTTTGTTGTTCAAAAGGATGTTGTTTAATTTCTATATATTTGTGAATTTTAAAATTTTCCTTCTACCAATGAATTCAGTTTTATTGTATGGTGATTGGAAAATATGCTTGGTGAAGTTTCAATATGTATGTTTATATATTTGCATTTCCTAGCAAGCTTTACACAGCACATGTTTTTATGTCACTCTTTAGTGTCTTTTTATTTCAACTCAAGAGATTTCGTTTGGGATATCTTATAAGGCAGATCTAGTGATTATGAAGTTACTCGGCTTGTTTTTCTGTGAAATTCTTTATTTCTCCATTTTTAAAGTATAATTTTGCCAGATACAGTATTATTGGTTGACAGTATTTTTCCTTTCAGTACCGTGAACATATCACTTCTCTCTCTTCTCACCTATAGGTTTTCTGCTGAGAAGTTGACTATCAGTCCTATGGAAATTCCTTTGCTTATGATGAGTCACTTTTTTTGTCTTGCTGCTTTCACAATTCTCTCTTTGTCTTTGACTTTTGATAATTTAATTATAATGTCTATTGCTATGGATTTATTTACGTGCATATTAATTGGAATCCACTAGATTTCTAGAATCTTTGTCTTTTCTGCTTCTTGGATTCATGCATAGATTAGCTCACATGATGTTATCCCATAAATCTTATGGGCTTTCTTCACTCTTTTTTATTTATTTTTTGTCATTGTTGCTGTCCTGACAGGATAATTTCAAATGATTTACCTTAGAATTCACTGATTATTTTTCCTTCTTGATCAAGTTTTCAAGCTTTGTTCTCACCTAGGGTACTTCACTTCCTTAACTGCATCTTGGAATTCCTATAAAAGTAGTTTGGTCTATATATCATGGTTAAACTGATGTTTCTATGTGAGAACAAGGGGCAGGAATAATGGCTGAGTCTTCCTATTCTTAAACCTTGCTAACATCACCTCTAAATTGCTCTTTTTGAACAGCTTCTCCAGAAGTCCCACCCAATGTCTATTTAAAATTATATATTCAAAAACGTCCTCATAAGGTGAGAAGTAGTCTTTATGCTTAGCAACAATTTTCTCACATAAAAATGGGCTTCTGGTTTTAAGGAAAAAGGAAACAATAGTTATATTTAATAACTATGTCATCACACTTGCAGATCAAAAGGGTATGCTGCTTCCTCAGCTGAACACATAGAAAACACATATAAATTTTATTTAGTACTATATCCTTTACACCTACCTGATACATCTTGACTTGTTATTGCCAGTCTTTCCCTGTTGAATATGTTATTCATTGATGTAATATTCAAAACCAAAAATGGTAGCTGGAAAATATAAATGCTCAGTAAAGATTGATTAAATCTTTTTAATACACCAATAGCTCTTTTGACCCCACTGAGAACATCCATGTTTCATTTTATTCTGGGTGACATATCTTAGATACTTTTGAAAATCTGCCCACAAATCCCAACTGTGATCCCAATCAGACTGCACTATGGAAGAACTTCTGAGAAGAGATAATTTTAACCAAATGTGGAAAGTCCTTTATAGACCAGAAATCTGTAAAATCCATTTCTAACTCCTGAATTTAGGAAATCAGAGTGTGTTCCTCTATTGTATAATCTGTTACCTTGTCCTCCTTCATAACATTTATTGCAACTATAATTTATTAATTACTTTTTTTAACTATATAGCTTTCTGATAGATGTGAAGGGAAGCTTCCTTTACTGCCATGTCTTCATGTTCTAGCACAAGACAGCTGCCCAATAAATATTAATCGAATTAATTAGTTAATTAAATCCACAACATAAGTTCTCTTTTATTTTTACTTTATCTTTACCTAGAATGTATTTAGCAAGCCTTAGGGTTCGATAATTAAGATTTTTAGAGAAATGGTCAACAAATTCATCTTATTATTGAAGAAATAGAGTGGTAGAGATTACTGGTAAATTGTCTCAGATTAAAAGTAACCTGGTATTGAAGTTATAACTGAAACCTGAGTCTCTATTGCCTCATCTAAGCATTCATTGCACTTTACTGACTTTTATACTTAGAGTCCTTTAAGACCCCATTTTAAAAATTATTTTGGCAATCCTGAGCTCTGAGAACCAGGTGTTTTTTCCCCCTAATTATCTAGAGCTTTAGGAAAAAATAGGAAGAGAATCCTTTTCTCTTTTCTTTTCTCTTTTTTTTTTTGAGTCAGAGTCTAACTCTGTCACCCATACTGGAGTGCAATGGCATGTTCATGGTCACACCAGTGTCAACCTGCTGGACTAAGGCAATCCTTTCACCTCAGTCTTTTGAGTAGCCAGAACTATAGATGCACACTACCACAATCAGCTAATTTTATTTTATTTTATTTTTTGCTATTTTGTAGAAACTAGGTCTCACCTACTTGCCCAGGCTGGTCTCAAATCCCTGGGCTTAGGCAATTCTCTCACCTCAGACTCCCAAGGTGCTGGGATTACAGACTTGAGCCACCACACCTGGCCCCAAAGAGAACTCTAACTGTTGATAGTCAGGACTCTGAGACCAGAAGAATAATGCCTTCTTATTTTTGCTTCTCCAACAATACTCTGATTTTTCTCCCTGGAAATCCTTCTCCATCTTACTGACTTCACTTCATCTCCTTCCTAAGCTCTGTTCTCTGTTCTTCCTAGCTCTGTTCTCCTATCATTCTAAATATTTTTCTGAAAGGTCTTGTCCTTTTCCATGGCTTCATTTGCATGGATAAGTTCATAAACATATGTCTGCACAACAATAAATATTGTTAGTGCCCCATTCGGATCCCCTTGCATTCTTTGTGTGCCCATCCTCTAGCTTCTGTGTGCTGTGCTATTAACAGCTTATGCCTATGACTTTAAGAAGATTGCCCTCAGGCACTGGAATTGCATCTCCCATATTGAGAACCAGAAGAAATGGAGAGTTTTATATACTTTTCTTGACATTCCAGGGTATAAAACCCAGTTCCTATGCCTCCATTGGAATAAAATATTACATGTAATTTGTATTGTAAAGATTCTTGCACTTCAGGTAAAGTCTGACTATCTGAAATAACTCTGGTGCTTGACTTCTTTCCTTTGCCTGCCCTGCTTCCCTCACTGTCTTAATAAGTCATTTGCATCCAAATGCTTGGCTTAGATTATGCCTCAAAAAGAACTTCACCTATGGATAAAATGTTCATTTAGATCCTAAACTTCAAGCCTATTCCTCTAATTGTCTCCTGAGCAATTTCACTCAGTTGCTCACAAGCCAGCTTTTTACATGCTTAAGACTGAACTTACCTCTTTTCTCTCCAAATCCACTCACCTGCCTGCATTTTCTTTTCTCTTCTTATTTTCCTTTTTAAAATTTATTTTAGAGATAGGTACAATTCTAATTCAGAATTAGGTATACAAGTATTCAACATACAGGTAAAGTTTGGGCCACCCTTCGATCCCCACTTCACTAGGTTTGAGATCAGGTACCCATATTGATGTTTTGTGCACCTCTGCTTCCTCACAGTTTCTGGCAATTGCCAGTTCAGGGACCACTTATGAGTGAGAACACGTGTAACTCAGATCTTTGTTTCTGGGATAAATCACTGAGTATTATAGACTCTAAATTCACCCAAGTTGCTGTGAAGTCCATAATGATGTCCTTCTTTATGACTGTATAATAATCCATCATGTAATGGTACCACATTTTTTTAATCTAGTCCAGTTTCAAAGGGCAGCATGGTTGGTTCCATGTTTTTGTTATTGTGAATAGTGATGCAATGAACATGTGTGCATAGGTTTCTTTCGGTAGAGTGATTTAAGTTCTTCTAGGTATATTCCCATAAGGGGAATTGCTGGTTCATATGAAAGGTCTCCCCACTCTCTTGATGGTTTCTTTTGCTTTGCAGAAGCTTTTCAGTTTAATGAGGTCCCACTTATCTATCTTATCTCTTATGGCATGGGCTTTTGAAGTTTTGATCAGGAATTGGTTGCCTGCTCCAATTTCTGTAAGGGTGTCTCCAGCATTTTCTAAGATTCTTAAAATTTGTGGTTTTGCATTTAGGTCTTTGATTTGTTTAGAATTGATTTTTGTGTATGGTGATAGGTAGGGGTCCCATTTCAATCCTTGTCAAGTGGTCAGTCAGTTCTCCCAGCACCATTAACTGAATAGGTTCTCCTCTTCCCAGTGGTTGTTGGTGGAGGCTTTGACAAAGATTAATTGATTAAGGAAATTAGATTTTGCATCAGGATCTCTATTATGTTCCCTTGGTTTATATGCCTCTTCTTAAACCAATAACAGACTGTTTTGATTATTGTAGCCTTATAATAAAGTTTTAAGTCAGGAAGTGTGGTACCTCCCATTTTGTTTCTTTTGCTAAGGATTTTTTCAACTAGGCATGGTCATTTATGTTTCCATATGAATTTCTGTATTGTTATTTCCAGGTCTGAGATGATGTTGGTTATTTAATGGGTATTACATTAAATCTGTAGATTGCCAGTAGTAGGATGAACATCTTAACAATGTTGATTCTACCAGTCCATGAACATGGAAAATTTTTTCTATTTGTGCCATCTTTGATTTTTGAGTTGGAGTCTCACTCTGTCACCCAGACTGGAGTGCAGTGGCCGCTCCCAGCCACAGCAGCCTCGACCTGCTGGGCTCCAGCGATCCTTCCACCTCAGCCTTCCGAGTAGCTGGAATTACAGGCATGTGCTACCACGTCCAGCTGATTTTTTTGATTTATGTAGAGATGAGGTCTTGCCAAGTTGCCCAGGCGGGTCTCGAACCCGCAGGCTCAGGCAATCCACTCACCTCAGCCTCCCAAATCATGGGATTACAGGCTGAGCTACCGAGCCCAGCTATCTTTCATTTCTTTGAACAGTTTTGTAGTTTTCATTGTAAAGATCTTTCACTTTTCTGGTTAGGAAGATACTAAGGTATTTCATGTGCGCGCGTGCTTGTGTGTGTGTGTGTGTGTGTGTGTGTGTGTGTGTGTGTCTATTGTGAACAAGATTGTGTTTTTTATTTGATTCTCTGCCTATTTGTTGTTGGTATATAAGAATGTGACTGTCTTTTGCACATTTATTTTGTAATCTGAGACTTTGCCTAAGTCCTTTATCAGTGCAAAGAGGTTTTTGACAGATTTTCTTGGATTTTCGAGGTATAGGATCATATTGTCAGCAAAGAGGAATAGCTTGACTTTCTCTCTTCCTATTTGGAGACTCCTGATTTCCTTCTCTTTTCTGATTGCTCTAGAGAGGATTTCCAACACAATGTTTAATGGGGTGGGGGGCGGGATGAGAGTGGGAAGCCTTGTCTTCTTCCAGTTTTCAGGGGAAATGCTTCTGATTTCTGTCCATTGAGCAATATGTTGGCTGCAGATTTACCACAGATGGCTCTTACTATTTTGAGGTATGTATCCTCTATGCCTAGGTGTTCAGGATTTTTATCAAAATGGGATGCTAGACTTTATCAAAAGCTTTTTCTGCATCTAATGATATAATCATGTGATTCTTGTTTTTACATCTGTTGATGCATTTAATTACATTTATTGTCTTATGGATGTTGAATCATCCCTGCTTCCCAGGGATGAAGCATACTTGGTTATAATGGATGATTTTTGAGATGTGTTGTTGTGGGTTCCAATCTGCTGGAATCTTGTTGAGAATTTTTACATCAGTGTTCATCAGGGATATTGACCTGTAGTCCTCTTTCTTAGTTAGATCGTTAACCAGTTTGGATATCAGTGTGATATTAGCTTCATAAAATGACTTGGGGAGAGTTCTGTCTTTCTCTATTGCCTGGAATATTTTCAATAAGATTGGTATCATCTCCTCTTGTATATTTGTAGAATTTCACTAGAAAGTAGTCTTGTCCAGGGCTTTTTTTTTTTGTATGTAGTTTTCTTATAACAGAATCAATTTCCTGAGTTGCTATTTGTTAATTAGGGATCTCAATTTCTTCTTGTTTCAACCTAGGGAGGTGGTGTGATGTCAGAAAATCTTCCATTTCATTTAGGTTATTGAGTTTGTTTCCATATAAACGTGCACAGTAATCTCTGATAATTGTTTGCATTTCTAGAGGTCAGTTATGACTTGATCTTTTGTGTTTCTGATTCTGTTTATTTGGGCTTTTTTTTTTTTTTTTTCCCTTGGTCATTCTGGCTAGGGGGTCCATTAATCTTGTTTATCCTTTCAAACAACCAGATTTTTGTTTCATTGATTTTTTTTCTATATGTTTGTCTTCAGTGTTCTGTATTTGGGCTTTTACTTTGATGATCTGGATTCTTCTGCTGATGGGGCTTTGGTGGTCTTCCCCTTCCAGCTCTCTTAGGTGATTTGTCAGGCTGTTAATGTATTCTCTTTCTTTCTTTTCTTTTTTTTTTTTTTTGAGTTGGAGTCTCACTCTATCGCCCAGACTGGAGTGCAGTGGCCGCTCCCGGCCACCACAGCCTCGACCTGCTGGGCTCTGGCGATCCTTCCGCCTCAGCCTTCCAAGTAGCCGGAATTACAGGCATGCGCTACCACGCCCAGCTGATTTTTTGATTTATTGTAAAGATGAGGTCTCGCTGCCAGGCAGGTCTCAAACCCGCGGGCTAGGGCAATCCACTCACCTCAGCCTCCCAAAGGCGCGGGATTACAGGCTGAGCCACCGAGCCTGGCTT
>NW_007255632.1:512534-572609 GCF_000164805.1 Carlito syrichta
TTTTTTTTTTTTTTTTTTTTGATTTCTGTGTTGACCCAGTAGTTGTTCAGCTTCATATTGTTTAGTGTCCATGTCTTTGTGTTTTAGGAGAATTTTGTTGTTAGTGATATTTATTTTTATTCCACTGTGGTCTGAGAAGGTGCATGGCAGTATTTTCATCTTGTGAAATTTGTTATGCTTGATTTATGGCCAATGATGTGATCATTCTTGGAATGTGTTCCATGTGGTGATGAGTAGAATGTATATTCTATGGTTGTTGGGTGGAGTGTTCTGTAGTTATCTGTTAAGTTCATTTATTCAAGTGTCAGGTTGAGGTTCTGGTTTTCTTTGTTGACTTTTTGCCTCAATGCTCTATCTGGAATAGTTAATGGGGTATTTAAGTTCCCATCTATGATAGGGTTAGAGTCAATATCTTTTCAAATTTATTTAGAAGCTACTTTATAAATGCTGGTGCTCCTGGGTTAGGTGCATTTATGTTTATTGTGGATATTTCTGATTGATGGATCAAACCTTTAATCATTATGTAATGTACTTCCGTATCTTTTTAAATGTTTTGATAGTTTAAAGATTGTTTTGTCTCATATTGAGATCATGACTCTTGCCTTCTCTTGTGATCCATTCACCTGAATGTTTGTTTCCCTTCCTCTAACTTTGAGTCTGTAGGCATTCTTTGTGAAGAGATGAGTTTCCTGGAGGAAGCAAATTACTGAGTCTTGTATTTTTATCTAGTTTGCCATTCTATATCTTTTCAGTGGTGCATTTAGTCCATTCATGTTCAAGCTGACTATTGAAATGTGAGAGTTTGTCCCTGTCATAATGCTCTTATAAGGCTGTTATGTTTTCATTTAGCTTTTATGTTTATATCTGTGTGTGTTTTCATTTTTGCAGGTATGCTGTGTGCTTTGCTGCTTCTGTGTTTGTGATTTTGTAAAGCATACAGTCTTTCTTTGTTTCTTTTTTCTTCTGTGCACAATATCTTTTTAACCATCCTCTGTAGAGCAGGTCTGTAAGTAGCATATTCCCTTAGGTTTGAATGCCTGAGAAGGATTTTAATACTCCATTGCTAATGAAGCTTAGCTTGGCTGGGCAGGAAATTCTTGGTTGAAATTGTTTATCTTTGAGAACATTAGAGATTGGAGTCCAATTCCTTCTGACCTGTAATTTTTCTGCAGATAAGTCTGCAGTGATTCTGATTAGTTTCACCCAGTAGGTAGACTGACTTTTTTTCCCTTGCTGCCTTTAGGGTTTTTTTGGTTTTTTTTCTTTTATACCTACTTTGTGTAGGCAAATTACTATGTGTCCAGGGGTTGGTCTTCTCATAAAATGTCTTGCAGATGTTCTCTTAATCTCTTGTGTTTGTATAGTTGTCTCTGTGACCAGATGAGGGAAGTTTTCCTGAATGACCTCATGTAATGCTTGTTCCAGGGTGTTTTTTTTTTTCCCAATTTCTCTTTCTATTTCAGATATTCAGATCTGATGTAAGTTTTGTTTCTTGATAAAATCACTCATCTCATGGAGAATTTCCTCTTAAATTTTTCTTCTATATTTTTAATAGATTGAGTTAATTTCATATTTTGGTCTTCCAGCTCTGAGATTCTTCCTTCTGACTGGTCAATTCTGCTTCCCATGCATGTTAGTTTGTTATTTGCTTCTTGGATGGAGTTATTTATTTCTGTTATTCCTAAGTATGCTTCCTTGAATTTGTCCAGCTCCATTGCAATTTCATTTAATTTTAGCCCTTGCATTGCCTGATTTTGATTCATTCTACCCAGTAATTCTCTGATCTTCTGGGTACTGTTGTTTTTGGAGATAGCCATTGTGTATGTCCCAGTAGCTGCTCTTTCTAGCACTGACTCTTTTCTGGGGCTCTGATGGTTACCAGTGGTTTTTTGTTGGTTTTTCTTCAGTTGTCCTATCTTTCTCTTTAGTTCCATTGCTCAGTGGAAAAGGAGAAGCAGACAATTCTGATATCTGCTCCACCTTTTGTCTTTCTTTGAGCCAGAACTCTTGGTTTGTTCATTTATGAAGTAGGACTGGGGATAAAGCATTTTGCTGTCTCTTTACAATTTTGAGCACTTACTAGGGGATGGAGAAGGGGCTACAAGGTTGGAGAACCTATTGGCAAGTTATAATGTTTGATATCTAGTGAATGGGTCTGCTGGGACTTTCTCTCCATCTCTGCACAATATGACCTTACAGTGGGTATACTTGTAAAACCCCTAAGTCTGAGACTGAATAAAGGAGGAAAAGAGAGGGAAGAAAGAGACAAAAGAGGAAAAGAAGGAAAAAGAAAGAAAAAAGAGAAAGAAAAAACAGAGAAAGAACAAAGAAAGATAATTAGAAGAAAAAAAGAAAAGAGAAAAACAACCAATAAACAAAGCAACCCAATGAGGTAATCAATCAAACAAACAAATACTATCTCCCCCCAAAATAATTTATTTAATGAAGTGTTCTTAGCTTTAGTATGCCTTTTTGAGGGGGTGGACTCCCTCCTGTGATGGGTTCTGTGAATGCAGGTCTATTACTGCAGGTTCCCTTATTGCTGTATGTCGGGAGTGGATGTGATGTGGGGAAGAGACGAGTGCTATCACTGTAGCAGGCCTTGAGTAAAGGCCCCAAGTGAAGACACGGTATCGCTTAATGACCCAAGCAAAGACAAAGTCTCACTTAATAGCTCTACATCTTAGCCAAAGGCAGGGGATGCAGCCTGCTACACGAAATGGCATCTCAGATGCCCACATATCTGGGTGCACATAGTACAGATAAAACCTTAACTACAACAAGATAACCGTGGAACAGCTTGCCATTTAGGTATCAACAAAATTCCGTTATAGCTCCCTCACAGACATTGAATCCCTTCCAACTTCTTTTGTGCTTGATTATAAAATAAACATACTGAGCTAGTTTGGGGCCACTTCTCCTCCATCAGAGGAAACTGTCCCAGCTGGCCCCCAGCTTTTCTTTATGTCTTTGTGTCTGTCTTTCTTAATCTCTCGCTGTTCTCTCTCGGACCTTCAAGAAAGGCTGCAGCAGGGTAGAAAGTTAAGATATTAGAATCTTCACCCCCGTTGCCTGAAATTGATAGCCAACACATGTACATTTGAAGGAAAGGGGTTGAAATAACTTGACATGGCATCTCTCAGTATCTTACCCCTTTTTCTTCCTATCCCAGTGTGGTCACAGCTTCCAGGACATCCTGTTCACTGCAGTGAAATGGGACCTCCTGTCTCTGCCTTCCCTCCTAATCTCTTTCACTTGTTGCTAGGCATGGGGGAGAGTGAGTCAGGCACTCATCACCCTCTTGAAAAAGAGTCAGTTCTGCTGTCTACATCTATCACCCAGCAGCTTGCTTGGGACAGAGGGTGGATCATCTGGGGTTCCACATCTGCTGTTACCCACCAGGGCTTGTGCACTTGTAGCAGTGTTCTCTGGGGTCACAAAGAGCAGCCTCAGTGCAACACAGAGATCAGCACCTGGTCTCAAAATGCAGTCTTCAACATAGACTACCCTGGAACACATCTCTGCCCAGGCATTAGAAAATCTGCTCTGTTTCTCTGCCAACTGCTGTTCCTTCCACAAAAGGAGTCAATAGCTCCCTCCCAGCAGTTACCACCATCTCTGGATCTCAGGATGGTGACAAAGCTCTGTAGCACAGTCCAGGCTCTGGGTGGCCTCTGCCCACTGCTTCCTCAGGACTCTGCCTCAGGGTTTATCACTGTGCTCCCTCCATGGCCCTCATGTCCAGCATTCAGACCAATACTGTGGTGGTGGTGGTGTCAGCAATCACTCCAGCAGTAATTCCTGGGAAAATCTCTGCTGACTTTAGAAAATGTCATTCAGTTTCTGCACTCCAGGAAGCACTATGGTCCAAGCAGAGCAGCTGTGGCCCAGCAGCTTTACCAGAAATGTCCTGGCCACTTTACTTTTGAGTCCCCTCTCAGTCAGCCTCTCATATTCCCACTTATACACAGAAACACATGCAGAATCATCCATAAAATCACTCACAAACACAGGAACTTGCACAGATCAACTGACTTTGTCACCATCTTCCCAGAAAATCTGCATTCTCTCTCTCTAAAATACATTATCAATCCTCTAGAGCTCAAGTTAATAGCCTGAGATGGTTCCCTTCTTCTACTTCCATCTTATCTCCCAATCATGTTCAACCAACCACAACTCCTATTATTCTTCTTACTAAAGTAACAGAGCTCTTCATAGCTGAAGCCACATGTTTTTCACCTACATTTTTTAATGATCATCAAGTAAGTCTCTGCATTTCTATATTTGCTACCTTCCATGTATTTTTTGTACTGCCTCCAGGGATCTTTACAAAACTATAAATCTTATTATTATCCCTCTTCACTCTGTAAATAAATGAAACAAATCTCTTGTAACTCCACAAGAAAAAAGTCTGAAAAATTTACAAAGTCTTGAATAGCTGGGCTGCTGCTTGCCTTTACAGTCTCCGTGCCTCAACTATCTGACATATATTTAGATGACCTGATAAACCACATACTCTCTCACCTTCAAACTCTTGCCTGAGAAACTTTCCCTTTTTGGAAATCCTTAGATCCAAATACTGCTTCTACCACTATCACTCTCTACCCCTCCCTCTTCTATCTCTATTTGAATTGACTCATTCAACAAATACTATTGAATCTCTACAAGGCACCAGGCACTTTTCTAGCTAATGAAGTAGGCAAACCACTAAATTAATAATACTTCAGAATGTGGCTGGAAAGACAGATGTCAATCTATTAATGACACAAATGTGTAAAATTGCAACTGTGCTGAGAACTGTGTAGGAGATACACACAGAGTTAACCATTTCTTTATTATACAGATATTATCTGTACAGAAAGTTCCTCCCTGAGAAAGTAATAATGCTTGAGTTGAGATCTGAAGAACTCACATTAACCAAGTGAGGAGGAATAAAATCAGTATTCCAAACATAGGAAATAATCTATGAAAGACTTTGTGATAGGAGGAAATACAGTGTGAAAATGAATTAAAAGCAGTCATTCACCTTAGTGATCATGGCCAGAGGGAAGCTTGCTAACCACCCAGCCCACCCATGTGGTTGGTTTAACATATTACTGTAATCTACTGTGCATATCTCCCTGTGTAGAACTCTATCGCAGCATTTATATTATATTGTGTAACCATCTATTGATTATGAAATGTGTAATGAGAAGCTATAAATTAGAAAGAAACTAAAAATAAATAAGCAAGACCCCCCCTTGTATATATTTGCTATCTTGAACTTATCTACTTTTAAACTACATTATATACTCTATAGTAAATACACTTACAACTTATAGCTTACCATTATAAATATCCTTAGGGCAAGACTTTCAAGAGTCATTTACTTTTTCTCACATCATTAATATTAATACTTGCAATGCCTAAAATTCATTGAGTAGTTATTGTATTTTGGGCACTACTATAAGCAGTTTACTGGTATTAACATGTTTAATATTCCAAGCAATTTCATGAGGTTTTTTTAAAAAATAATTTTATTTTACAGTTTTGTTAACTGATGCACAAGGAGACATATTAATTCCCCAACTGCAGAAAGCAAATATAAGAAAAAGAAGATGAATTTGATGATCAATTCTGACTCTAAAACCCATGTTAACACACAACTGTAATTATTATTGAATCCTCCTTGTATATTTCCTTTATGCTCTTTAACAATTTTCTAAGGTTTGTTTATTGTTGTTGTTGTTTTCATTTTACTTGGATTTGTACCATGGCTTAAATTTATATGGAGTACATTTCAGTCTTTTGTGACATTTTAAAAATTATATATAAACCCCAAACTTCAGATTCCTTGTTAAATAAACAGTAAATGTTCTCATGTTTTAAAATATTATTCATCAGATTTTTTGTTTCTTGCAGCCAGAACTTTCCTAACAAGTTTAACATATAAGAAAAACAAAAGAATAATTTTCAATATATAAGAAAAATGAAAGAAAACATTGTTTATACTTTCACCAAATATCTCAATTGTTAACATTTTGGTGTATATCTTATCAGATACTTTTTAAACACATGAACTTCATTTACAAAAAGTTGAATATCTTTTTAGCATACATTTGATCTTAACATTATGTTATCAACATTTTCTATTTTATATTGTATGTATAAAATATGTATGAAACAATGGTGTTAAAATTATTTTATAGCAAGGGTTAGCAAACTTTTTTGTAAAGGGTCAGAGAGTAAATATTTTGGGTTTGGAGACCATATGGGATCTGTTGTTGTACTCAACTATTCCACTGTGACATAAAATAGCCTTAGACTAGTATAAGCAAATGGGCAAATCAAGTTGTATTAAAACTTTACTTACAAAAATGGGCCAGATTTGACAAGTAGGCAATAATTTGATAAACTTATTTTAAAGCATTTTATTGAGTGACTGGTTAGAATTCATCCCTGTACTAAATGTGCTATGTTTTATTAAGTCTTTCTACAGGCAGAAAATATGTGGTTTTTTTTTTTCATGGTTGCTTTAACCTAAGGAAATAGAAACACAGATAGTTAATAAAGGCCAGTTGACTCAATTTTTAAAAGTGCTGATAGTTTTGAAGATCAAGATTCAAATTTTAAAATGTATAGGAAAGACACAAATTTAAAGGAAATGAGAAATTTATTATCACAAATATACAAGTGTTCATAAAGAAGACAGCTTTATATTCAGTGGGCTGTACTTGAGAGAGCCGTGAAATAGGAAAACCAAGAAAATGAAAATTGACATAGTCAATAGCCAGATGGCAGAAACCAAAGAAGCATTCTCAGGAGGAAGGATTTATAGCATTAAAAGAGGACAACAAATCTGGATTAGGATATGGTGCTTAAATAAAGAGGATTCAAGTTATCCTAAATCAAGGTTTGAGCTCAGAGGAGCCACTTCACTGGAAGGAAGGTGCTCAGTTCTTTTCAAAATAAAAGTGTTAGATGGGTGATTATTTAAGTCTACATCCGAATCTAGATGGCAAACCCTTTATTAATTTTTGCAGTAATATTTGTCTATTGTGAGGCAAATATATATATATCTCCCCATCGGGTGGGATGCGTGATCCCTTGCCACATGAAAGAATCAAATAATCACACAAGGATTAGAAAAGTTTTATTTAGAAGGTAAATTAGAGGAAAAAGGGTGGATCCATCTCCTCAAGATTGAAGAGCACTGAAGTGTTTGACTCTGAATGTTTGAAGCTGGGTGATTACAAGGCTTCCTGGAGAAGACTAGGAACAGAAGCATTCCTGGGAAATATAACAGTGGGGAGTGGGGAGTGTTTTTACAGTGATTAGCTGTTCATGATACAGCAACCAGATAGTCAATTATCTAGCCAGGGAGAGTAACCTAAAATCTGAAAAACAAAGTTTCAAGGCACAAACGTTAAGATTCGAATGTCTTTGTATTTAGAAAACAAAAAGGCATTTAGTTGGGAGTGTGTTGTTCAGGAGAAGACTGTAGGAGGGCTGAAGTCAACATAACAGTTCATTTCAATTGTTTTTTTTTTAAATGGACAGAAGTTTTTCTTTAAAAAGCAGAAGTGAGAAACTATTGCCCTAGGTTCTCCCTCACCATTGAAACAGGAGAGAGACATCTCCAGGCTTTGCCTCACCACTTTGGGACTTGGTAGGGCACTGACAGAGACTGCAGACAAGGTCCAGAAGCAAGTTCCCAAGGAAGAGGACAAGAGAAGCACCTCACCACCATAATGAAGGTGGGGCAGGAAAGTGCTCTGACTTGCTCACCACAGACCAACAGATCCAATCTCTATGACTGGCAGATCAACTACTCAGGGATTGATCGTGGTCCAGAGGGAATATCCTGAGAGCACAAACTTCAGAAGGACCTGAAAAGTGGTGAGTTCCAGGCACTCCACTACCTACCCTGAGCCAGCTGCTGGACAAAGGGTGCGGAAAGAAAAGGATGAGGAAGAACTCCAAAGCCCAGATCAGGAAAAAATAGAGGCCTGAGTAAACATCAGAAGGGAAAGCCTCTCCCACTGACACTGAATAATAGAACTAAAGAGAAAAACAAGAGATCTGTCACAAATGAGGAAAAGCCAAAGGAAGAAGACCTCAGGCAATTTCAAGTCTACCAAAGACAAAACTCCTGAAAAATAAGACCTTGGTGCCCAAACAATGGAAGTTACCAACTGTCCCCAGAATAGGGAATGGATGGAAAGAGTGAATAAGACTCAAGAAAAACAAGATGCAACACTGAAACGACTTGCAACAGAGATTTTGACAATAAAAAATTTCATCCAGGAAATAAATAACAAGATGACAAGCATGGAAAACAGAATTAATCTAACTGAAGAAATAATTTCTGAACTTGAAGACCAGAACATGGAATTAACCCAATCTAAAAAAACATAGAAAGAAGACTTAAAAAGAAAGAACAAAACCTACAAGAGATGTGCAATTATATCTTGCTGAACCTATGCCTGATTGAGATAACAGAAGAAGAAAGGGAAAATGAGAACAACTTGGAGCAGGTATTCCAGGAGGTAATCCAAGAAAACTTTCCCATCTCATTAGAGATGTGACCAGCCAAGCATAAGAAATACAGAGAACCCTCACAAGACATTGAGTGAGAAGGCCAAACCCTAGACACATAGTAATTCATCTACACAAAGTAGACACAAAAGAAAAAATCCTAAAGACAGCAAGAGAGAAAGGTGAGTCTACCAATAATGGGGAAAGTCAATCAGAATAGCAGCAGACCTATCGGCAGAAACACTACAAGGAAGAAGGGATTGGAACCCTATATTCAAAGTCCTCAAAGACAAACAATTTCAACCAAGAATTTCCTATCCAGCCAAGCTCAGCTTCATCAGTGATAGAGACTTAGAATCCTTCCCAGACATCTAATACCTAAGAGATTATGCAGCTTCCAGACCAACTCTGCAGGAGACACTTAAAAGGGTATTACACACAGAAGAAAGAAAATAAAGAATGACCACACAAATCCCAAAGGAATAGCAGAGGACAGAATCAACAGAGAATACAGTGTAACAAGAAATTTGAAAACACACACATACATTAACCCCAAAGTCAAAAGAAAACAAGCAAAAAAAGGAAACATTATAAGAACCACATAACAGGGAGAAGCAATCACATTTCAAAATCAGTCTGAATGTGAGTGGACTAAATGCACCATTGAAAAGACACAGAATGGCAGACTGGATAAGAAACCATCATCCCATTATTTGCTGCATCCAGAAGACTCATCTCACTCCAAGTGATGCACATAGACTCAATGTTAAAGGATGGAAAACAAGTTTCCAGGCAAATGGATCACAAAAGAAGGCAGGAGTTGCAATCTTAATATCAGACAAAACAACTTTTAAGCTATCAAAAATTTAAAAAGATGAAAAAGGGCACTACATAATGATAAAAGGTTCAATCTATCAACAAGAAATATCCATCCTAAACATATATGCACCCAACACAGGAGCACCAGAATTTGTAAAGTAACTACTAAATAAACTAAAAAAAAGATATTGACTGTAACACTAGTACAGGAGGGGGCTTGAATACCCCACTGACAGTCATAGATATATCATTGAGGCAAAAAAATCAACAAGGAGATCTGGAACCTAAACTTGACACTCGGCCAAATGAACTTAATAGATACCAACAGATTATTCCAACCAACAACCACAGAATATACATTCTACTCATCACCACATGGAACATACTCCAAGATCAATCACATCCTTGGCCACAAATCAAGCATAACCAAATTCCATAAGGTTGATATCTTGCCACGCACATTTTCAGACCACAGTGGAATACAAATAAATATTAACACCAACAACATTTCTCCAAAACCCACAAACACATGGACACTAAACAGCATGATGCTGAACAACTACTGGATCAACACTGAAATTAAAATAGATATTGAAAGATTCCTGGAAACAAATGAAAATGAAGAACCATATCACCAAAACCTCTGGGATGTCATGAAATCAGTTCTAAGAGGGGAATTTATATCTCTATGAGCACACATCAAGAAAATGGAAAGATCACAAGTGGAGAGCCTAACAAATCACCTAGGGAGCTGGAAAGAGAATATTGCCAAAACCCCAACCCTTGCAGAAGAATCCAAATCTCCAAAATAAGAGCCCAAATATGAGACATAGAAGACAAAAATATAGAAAACATCAACAAAACAAAAAGCTGACTTTTTAAAAGAATTAGCAAGATTGATGGGCCCCTAGCCAGAATGACCAAGAAAAAGAGAGAAAAAGTCCAAATAAACACAATCCAAAATACAAAAGTTCAAATCACAACTAACCCTGAAGAAATACAAAAGATTATCAGAGATTACTGTGTACATCTATATGGAAACAAACTCGATAACCTAAATGAAATGGAGGACTTTCTGACATCACACAACCTCCCCAGGTTGAAACAAGAATACACTGAGCCACTAAATAGACCAATAACAACCCAGGATATTGACTCTGTCAAACGAAAACTACCTACAAAAAAAAAGCCCTGGACCAGATGGCTTTCAAACAGAACTCTACAAAATGTACAAGGAGGAACTGATACCAATCGTATTGAAAGTATTCCAAGCAATTGAGAAAGGTGGAATATTCCCCCAAATCATTTTATGAAGCTAACATCACACTGATATCCAAAAATCCAACAAAGAAAGCAAACTACAGGCCAATATCCCTTATGAACATAGATGCAAAAATCCTCAACAAGATACTAGCAAATCAGATTCAAAAAACACATCTCAAAAATCATCCACCATGACCAAGTAGGCTTCATCCCCAGGATGCATGGCTGGTTCAACATTCACAAGATCATAAATGTCATTAAATACATCAACAGATGTAAAAATAAGAACCACATGCTTACCTCATTAGCTGCAAAAAAAGCTTTTGACAAAATCCAGCATCCTTCTTGATAAAAACCCTCAAACACCTAGTTATAGAAGGAACATACCTCAAAATAGTAAGTGTCATCTACGATAAACCCAAAGCTAACATATTGCTAAATGGGCAGAAACTAGAAACATTTCCCCTGAAAACTGGAACAAGAGAAGGGTGCCCACTCTCACCCCTCTTGTTCAATATTGTGTTGGAATTCCTAACTCAGGCAATTAGACAGGACAAGGAAATCAGGGGTATCCACATAGTAAAAGAGGAAGTCAAGTTATCTGTCTTTGCTGATGATATAATCCTCTACCTTGAAAATCCTTTGAGAATCTGTCAAAAACCTGCTTCCACTGATAAAGTACTTTGGCAAAGTCTCAAGGTACAAAATAAACATGCAAAAGACAGTTGCATACCTATACACCAACAACAAACAGGCAGATACCCAAATAAAAAGCACAATCCCATTCACAATAGCCACCAAAAAATTGAAATACCTCGGCACCTTCCTTACCAGAGAAGTGAAAATCCTTTATAATGAGAGCTACAAAACACTGCTTAACAAAATCCAAGAAGACCCAAACGAATGGAAAAATATTCCATACTCATGGATAGGAAGAATCAACATTGTTAACATGTTCATCATACCAAAGGCAATCTACGGATTCAATGCAATACCTATTAAATTACCAATGTCATTCTTCTCAGACCTGGCAATGACAATACAGAAATTCATATGGGTACATACATGACCATGAATAGTCAAAACAATCCTTAGCAAAAGAAAAAAAGCAGAATATCACACTTCCAGACTCCAAACTTTACTATAAGGCTACAGTAATCAAAACAGCTTGGTATTGATACAAGAACAAGCATATAGACCTGTTGGAACAGGATAGAGATTCTAGAAGCAAAACCTCAATTCCTCAATCAACTCATCTTTGACAAAGCCTCCAATAACAACTACTGGGGAGAGGAGAACCTATTCAGTAAATGGTGCTGGGAAAACTGGCTGACCACATGCAGAAGACTGAAACAGGACCCCTAACCATCACCATATGCAAAGCTTACGGCTACATGGATCAAAGACCTAAACGTAAAACCTCAAACTACAAGAATCTTAGAAAATGCGGGAGACACCCTTATGGAAATTGGAACTGGCAACCAATTCCCACTCAGAACCCTAAAGGCCAATACCTTAAGATATAAGATAGACAAGTGGGACCTCATCAAACTAATGAGCTTCTGCAAAGCAAAAGAAACCATCAAGAGAGCAAGGAGACAGCCCACAGAATGGGAAAAAATATTTGCCAACTGTATATCTGACAAAAGCCTAACATCTAGGATCTACAAGGAACTCAAACATGCTAAAAGGAAAAAAACAAACAGTTCCTTTATAAAGTGGGCAAAAGACATGAATAGACACTTCTCAAAAGAAGATATATAGGCAGCCAACAGACACATGATAAAGTGCTCAGCCTCACTCATTATCAGAGAAATGCAAATCAAAACCACATTGAGATACCACCTAATCCCACTAAGAATGGCCATCATTAATAAAACAAACAACAGAAGCTTTCGAGGATGAGGAGAAAAAGGATCGCTTCCACACTGCTTCTACACTAGTGCAACCTTTTTGGAAGACTGTGGCAATTTCTGAATGAACTAGAAATTGATCTTCCATATGACCCAGCAATTCCCCTATTGGGAATACACCCGGAGGAACTCAAATCATTCTACAAAAAAGATACTTGCACACATGTGTTTGTTGCAGCTCTCTTCACAATAGCAAAAGCATGAAACCAACCATGTTGTCCATCGAGGCTGGACTGGATTTTAAAAATGTGGTGCATAGACACAATGGAATATTATGCAGCCATAAAGGACAAACATATGGACTTTGCAGCAACTTGGATGGATTTAGAGTTAATCATACTCAGTGATCTATCACAGAAACAAAGTACAGACCACCATATGTTTTCACGCATAAGCAGACCTTGAACAATTATAAAACTATAAGAAAGTGATTGGCAGTAGTGGGAAACTGTCAGGGGAGGGGAGTGGGATTGGCAGTTGAGGTAAACTGCTAGGCAAGGGAGGGCATACCTCATCAACAAGGATACCTGCATAATCAATGTTTGTATACCTAACCCTGAATTATACCCCACATCTTTATAATAATAAAAAAGGCATCCAAAGAAACAGTTCATTTCTTTTATTGCATTGTCCCATCGGTTTGTCATGCAAGATAGCTAGAAACTCATCACTGGAACAAGATAATTATAAAATCCTATGCCCGTTGCTGGGGAAGGTTACAATTTTACTAGTTTTACTCATTGGTGGCTTTAAACAATGGAGCTGATTAAACTTACTTCAGAACAAGAGTTAGTGGAGCTGATTACACAATAAAATTCTATTGACTGAAATATACCACTAATGGGTAGTTAGAACAAAACAAAAATATAAACCAACACCCAGCTACCTGCCTGTAATGGCCGCGGTGACTCCATTTTAGCATTTCACTCTTTCAGTTACAGATGTTCTTTATTCTTAAAAAGACTGCTTGGTTCTCACTAAGTTAAGTTAAACATGGACATTTCATCAGATGGGAATATTATATCACAAAATAAACATGTTGATGACTTGGAACTATAATATTACACATAATAAAGCAAAAAATTGAATCATGAAAGCACTCAAATTTGCCACCATTGAGCAGGGTGTATTATTAAATGTTTTCCATAATTCCATAAAATTCTATAAAAGAAAGCTTTGAAGAAACAAAAGCATGCTTTACCATCTGGCTAAACCTGATCAAATGCCCCTCCAGAATGACAGTTTGTACATGGCAGTAATTTTCTTTCAGCTTCTCTGCTCCTCTTCAGTTGATGACAAAAGATATAAGATGATATTTTATTCAAACAGTTACACCATTGGGTTGTACAGTGCAGGTCCTGTGACCTGTGAACCAAAAAAGAGTACAAACCATCCATCCAGGTTCACCAGAGGATGCAGGAGTAAGCCCCTTATGTGGAATCATGGTGATGAATGGGAACTATTTAACTGTTCACTAGCTTGAAGCTTCTACTTATTGAGACCTACACAATAGTTTAACGCATGCTATGAAGCACTGGGACGTGGAATAAAAAATAAAATAAAATAAACCTTTTATCCTTGGCCACACTTAGGGTCAAAGAATTCAGCAGACCCTTGCTGATACAAATTGCCTAACTTGTCTTAATCCGGAAGAATATACAGATGTATCATTTTAGGGGGATTCTTTTAGGTAAGAACCTTGAATATTTTTGTACTAAAAAGTTATTTTAATTTTCCTAGGACCTTGGGATCACGGGTAGTTTGTGTGTAAATAAGTGAATATTAGTCTTAGCTTCTGAGAAGAGTAAAGAAAGATACAGTGCTAATACTGGTAGTTAAAAATCCATCAACAGAAGAAGATGACAAAAAGATGTGTGGTAACTAGTATATTTTCATTATTTGAGCTTGAACTTGTATTTCGTTCTTTATTCTAAAAATAGTAGCAATCTTCATTATACCATTACTATTACTGCTGAAATTACTCCTACTACCATCATTACTTATCATTTATTAAAAGCTTACAATGTGCTATTCTTTAATAAATTCCTTTCAAAAATATGTATCTAACTGCTACTATATGCAGAATACTGTGTTAAATCATGAGTAGATCCCAGCATAGTATCTCAAATTCAGTTCTAAGCACTCTTCAGTAAGCTGTTTTATATGCCTGAATTTCAGGTCTGTAGATATAACTATGAGTAGTTCTCAAATACTACCATTTAACAAGGATTCTCCTAGATAATAAGGATTTTAATGGACAGCAAATCATTTATATGTGTTAGTATATGGCAAAAAAAAAAAAAAAAAAAGCCAAGCAATAAGGAAAACCTGGAAGAGGCTTAAGTACTGCATGAAAGGAGCAGAAATACCATCTTCATTCCATTATATCCTGAGCAGAACCACAGGGATAATCCTCAATAAGGCAAACTTCTTTTTTTTTTTTTTGAGTTGGAGTCTCACTCAGTCACCCAGACTGGAGTGCAGTGGCTGCTACCGGCCACCACAGTCTCGCCTGCTGGGAACCTGCGACCCTTCCACCTCAGCCTTCCGAGTAGCCGGAATTACAGGCATGCGCTACCACACCCGGCTGATTTTTTGATTTATTGTAGAGATGAGATCTCGCTGCCCAGGCGGGTCTCGAACCTGAGGGATAAGGCAAACTTCTATCAATTCAGTGTGGTCTGACCACCTATTACATGTTAAGTATACTACTTTGTGTTCTTGTTCATTAAAATTTTTTTTCTGATAAAATTATAGAAAATGTGTCACAGGATGTTGTTGAGAAATGATAGAAGCACAGGTATCTTTTACTACCTCAATGGTAACATCTTTCAAAACTCTAGTGTAATATCACGCCCGTAACCCTGGCATCAATAGTCAACATATACAACATTTGTGTGACCACATGGATCCCTCATGTTTTCCTTTATAGCAACAGTAAAAGGCTATATCCTAGTATGGCTAACCCCTCCTTAACCTCTAATAATGACTAATCAGTTCTTCCATCATTTCAGAAACATTATGCAAATGAAATCACACGCTGTGTAACATTTTTAAGATTGGCTTTTCTTACTGATTCATAATTCCTGAAGATTTGTCCAGGTTATTTTGAGTATCAATTGTCCATTCCTTTTTATTGCTGAGTAGCAATTCCATGGGTGTGGATGTGCCACATTTGTTTAACCATTCATTCATTGAAGAACATCTGTTGGTTTTCAGGTTAGAGCTATTACAAATAAAGTTACTGTAAGCATTCATATGCAGGTTTTTATATGGACGTAAGTTTTCATTTCTCTGGGATAAATGCCTAGGAGTACGACTATGAAGTAGTGTCAAAATTGCAGGTTTAAATTTTTGAGAAACTGCCATTTTGGTTTCAGTGTGGCTGCACCAATTTACCTTCCCACCCACAAGGTTTAAATGATTGTTTTTCCACGTACTCTTTGGTATTTCATGGTGTCACTATTTTAAAAAATATTCACCCATTCTGTGGCAATTATTAAAATATCATAAGCAAGAGATGTTGACATGAATACAGTGAAAAAAGAATGCTCATATGCTCGTACACTGTTGGTGGGAGTGTACATCCTCTATGGAAATCAGTATGGAGATTTGTCAAAGAACTAAAAGTAGTTCTACCATTCAATCCAGCAACCCAAATACTATGTATCTACCCCAAAGAACAAAGGTTGTTATACAAAAAAGAGAACCACACTCATGTGTTTATTGTGGCACAATTCACCATTGCAAAATGTGAAGTCAACCTGCATGCTCATCAACTGATCAGTGGGTAATGAAAATGTGAGATACACATACATACACACACACACACACACACACACACACACACACACACACACACGTACATAAATACAGATTAGTCATCCATAAAAAAATGAAATAATTTCTTTTGCGATAAGTTGAATGGAACTGGAGACTATTATACTAGTTAAGTAATTCAAGAACAGAAAATCAAATGTCATATATTTTCACTTATAAGTAAGAGCTAAACTAAGCAACTGTAAAGGTAGGCAGAATGGTAAAATGGATATTGGAGACTCAGAAGGGAGTGGGTAGAAAGGGGAGGGATGAAAAATTACCTGTTGAGGAGAAAGTGCACTGGTGGATAAGAAGTGCTCTAGACTTCTTTGCCATTATGCAATGCATACATGCAAACAAAAACCATTTGTACCTCCTAAAGTTATAGACATAGATAGATAGATAGATAGATAGATAGATAGATAGATAAATAGATAGATAAATGATAGATGATAGATAGAATTTGCCAATTGTGTTATATGAATGTAATGATATCTCATTGGACTTTTATTTAGCTGTTTCTTTTTTTGTTTTTTTTTTTGAGTTGGAGTCTCAGTCGCGGCCACCGCAGCCTCGCCTGCTGGGCTCCCCTTCCGCCTCAGCCTTCCGAGTAGCCGGAATTACAGGCATGCGCTACCATGTCCGGTTGATTTTTTGATTTATTGTAGAGATGAGGTCTCGCTTGCCCAGGTGGGTCTCGAACCCGCGGGGTCAGACAATCCACTCACCTCAGCCTCCCAAAGGCACAGGATTACAGGCTGAGCCACCGAGCCCGGTTTATTTAGCTGTTTCTTAATGGCTTGTGATGAATAGTATCTTTTCACATGTTAATTTGATACCGTATATCCACTTCAGTGTAACATATTCTCTTGTCTTTTGCACATTCCTTAATTGTATGTATTTTTTTTTTTTTTACTGTGACTTTTGAGAGCTCATATATTCTAGATACTAGTCCTACGTTGGATATATGGTTTGCAGATAACTTTCTGCAAGTGTGTACTTTGTCTTTTCATCCACTTAGCAGGTTGTTTTCCAGTGCAAAATTTTTAGTTTTAATGAAGTTCAATTTGATAATTTTTAATGGATGTTTTTGGCATTAAAGCTTTGCCTAGCCCTATGTTCAAAAGATTTTTTCATATTTTTTCTGAGTTTTTAAAATAATTTTACATTTTATAGTTAAGCATTTGTTTCATTTTCAGTTAATTTTTATATAAAGTGTAGGAATTTGATCAAGGTTCATTTTTATGCCTAAGGATGTCCACTTGCTCTGGCATCATTTTTTGAAAAAGCTTTCTTTCCTCTGTTAAATTGATTTTGTGCCTTTGACAAAAGTTAATAGAGTATATCTGTTTAGATCTATTTCTACATTCTGTATTCTGTCCTATTGATCTATGCACCTAACCATCTCCCAATACCAAAGAGCCTTGGTCATGGTAGATATATAAAATAATTCTTGACAGTAGGCAAAGCGATTCCTCCTATTTTATCTTTTTTAAGCCTGATTAGCCATTTCAATTCCTTTGCCTCTTAATATACATTGTAGAATAATCTTGTTTATATTTCCAAAAATCTTGCTGTGATTTTTATAGGAATTGCACTATCCAAGAATATTATGTTGGGAAGAATTTGAAGCTTTACTATGTGAGTCCCCAATCCATGCATAGTGGGCATGTCTCTCCATTTTTCATAAATCTTTGATTTTTTATCAGTGTTTTGACTTGCAAATGTTTTATGAAATTGATGCCTAAGTGTTTAAATTTCAAAGTGAAATAACATTTTACATTTTTGTTTTCATATGTTAATTGCTATGTATAGAGAGAAATGTAATTGATTTTTATGTTTATCTTATATTTTATGAACTTGTTAGATGTACTTATATATTTCAGTATTGTTTTTTATAGATTTTGTAGAATTTTCCAGGTAAACAATTATGCCAACGGCAAATAGAGGCAAATTTATATCTTTCATTATGACCAGTATTCATTTTATTTCTTTTTCTCACCTTACTGCGTTCAATAGTTTTCAGTATTTTGTTGACTAAGAGGACAATATGGAGAGTGGATATCCTTGCCTTGTTTCTGATCTTAGAAAGAAAGTGCTCAGTCTTTTACCATTAAGAATCATGCCACCTGCAAGGATTTCGAAGATGTTCTTTATCAACTTGAGAGAGTTCCTCTATTTTTTTCTATCCCAAGTATATGTGTTAAAATGCTTTTCATCATCAATTCATAGGGACATGTGATTTTTCTACTTTAACTTGTTAATATAGTGGATTGCATATCTTGTTTTTAAATATTGAATTAGCCATGTATCTCTGAAATAAACTCACTCGGTGTGTGTGGGGGGGCGTGCATTTTATATATTAATGAATTCTACTTGTTAAAATGTTGTTAGAGAGATTTTATATGCATTCATGAATATATCCAGGTATATTCATAATAACTTTGGTACTACTTTTTTTGGTACTGCTTTTCCTGGTTATTTAAGCACAGTATCAGAGCTTCAAAAAAAGAATAGAGATGCTCTCTCATCTTCTATTTTCTGGAGAGTGTTGTGTAGAATTGGCAAGAAGAGTGGGTGCTTTGTTGTTTGTTTTGTTTTTACTATTTTGTTACAAATTCAATTTTCTTAGCAGTTAAAGAGTCATTCCAAGTATGTGTTTTTTACTGACTGAGTTGTGATAGTTTCTCAAGAAACTGGTTTGTTTAATCTAAGTTATCAATTTTTTGCATGCAAAGCAGTTTATTGTATTCCCCATCATCATTTGTAACTCTTCAAAGTTTATAGTTATATCTTCTGCTTTACTTCTGATACGGTTAATCTATGTCTGCTTTTCTTTTTTTTCTATTTTTTTCTAGAGGTTGTTGACTTTGTTAATATTTTCATAGAACAAGATACTTGTTTTCTAGATTTCCTCAATTGTTTTTCTGTTTTTAATTGTACTAATTTCTGATCTTACCCTTGGTGTTTTTTCTCCTCCATGTTTTAGGCTTATTTTGCTCAATTTTCTCTCAGTTTTTAAGAAGGGAACCTAGATTATTGATTTTTAAAAAGTTCCACTTTTTAAATGTACACTTTTAGAACTCTAAATTTTCTTCTCAGAAACCCCATTATATCTCACAAACCCCATTATCATTTTGTTTCTTTTTCATTCAGTTCAATGTATAAATGTTATTTTCCTTTAAACACTTTTACTGACTTATGGATTGTTTAAAAATGTGATATTCAGTGTGAAAAAGTATTTAGAGATTTATACTGTTTATTCTGTCATTGAATTTTAGTTTCATGAATCTATAGGTTGTGATTTTTTCTAAATTTGGGAAATATTTTATCATTATTTATTTTAAAACTTTTTCATCCCAGATTCTTTCTCCTCTCCTTCTAGGTCTCTGATGACACAAATGCTAAATATTTTTATGTAGTTCCATGTGTGTCATTTTTGTGTGTGTTTTTTGTTTTCAGTTTATTTTCTCTCTGTTGTTCAGATTGGGTTATTTCTATTATTCTATCTTCAAGTTCACTGATTCATTCTTCTGTTCTCTTCATTTTCCTGACTAGCCTATCCATTAAATTTTTTATGTTGGCTATCTTATTTTCAAGTTATAAAATTTAACTTGATGATTCCTCCCCCTCCTTCTCCTCCTTCTTTCTTTCCTTCCTTCTTTCTTTCTTTCTTTCTTTCTTTCTTTCTTTCTTTCTTTCTTTTTTTCTTTTGCTGAGTTTTTCTATTTTTTATTTTCTTTAAGCATACTATACTTGATGATTGAAACATATTTTGATGGCTACTGTAAAACTCATTGTTAGATAATTTTAACATCTGTGTCCTCTCAGTTTTAACATCTGTGTCCTCTCAGAGTTGACATTGATAATCATATAATATGGTTAGGAAGAGATCCACAAGGCAGGAAGCAATGATTGGCATATCAAATTACAATATTACGGGTATTTGTCACCTATCATATGTTAAAAGTGCTCTGATTTAAAAATTAAAAAAAAAAAAAACCTAGATGAGGGACTATCCATTTTTGCCGGGCTTGAGCGGGAATTTCAGGCTTTCCACAAGCCTCTGTTGATACTACCCAGGATGAGAAGTGTAGGAAACCTCATGACTGTCCTCCACGTACTCTGTACTAATATGGTCGGTGTTTGCCTCATTTTTGCTGCTAGCAGTGAAAAAGCCTAACCCTCCCCCAGGCCACCTCTGATTCCAATCCACAAGGAGAGAGAGCAGCATGACATTACCTGTCTGTGTTTCTGGCTTCTTCGTTACCCAGTCTGAGACATATAAGACACAATGAAAACCTAGAGAACTCACCTGCATGGCATTCCTTCAATATCAATATCCTATCTACTCTCTTTTCTTCTCACCACCTTTTAGAGTCTCCTTTTATTTTTATCTGTAGTTTTTTATCATATTTTCACCTGTACTTAAAAAGAAGAATGAAGCAAAGATTGTCTATTCTATCTTTCTAGAAATGAAAATCTTCCACAAGTTATGATTTTATTCTTTTATTTATTAAACCAATATTTATTGAGTGTCTACTAAGTTCCAGTGATACAAAATGGCCATGATAGCCTTAGCCATAGTTCCTACCCTCAAAATGACTAGAGTCTAAAGAGGAAGATAAATATTTAATAAGTACATGAATTACAACAGAACTAAATTGTACCATACCTAGTAGTATATGAGCTTAGTTTTACACAATATTTTATATAACAACTTATACATGTGTTAGTTGTCAATAATGTGATGATATACCAAGAAAACCACGATAATTTTTTTACCCAACACAATTAAGATGACTAGCATGCATTTTTGAAGTGAATACACACAAAATAAATAAAAATAACATTTTACCCAATGCCTAATAAACTTTTGATATAATGACGGGCTGAAAATAATGCTCATGAATATTGAATTACAAACTTGAAAGCTGAGAATATTTGAGTGGTACACTTCTATGCTTTTAAGGTTATAATCATTAATGACATCTCTACTCTCACCCTCAGACTCTCTCTTATTTGCCGCAAATGAGACAGAATTCCAGGCTGTGACTTTCAGTCATACTCCAGTTTGTGGAGAGTCTTGGGTGGTATGGTGCCTAAGAAACTCTTCATAGGACTTTTTTCATTATAGAATTTTCAACTATTTTATTTGTTTTCGAATAGAACTGACTTTATTGTCTACCATCCTCCAAATACCATGCTGACATTTTTAATTTGATGGATTTCTGAGAAACCACAGCAGGATATAGACCAACCCATCAAAAGTGAATTGAGTATTTCATTGATGTGAAGGGCTACTTAGATGACTATGGGGAGTGGGACACATTGAAATCCATATGACATTGTAGTGCTCACTTTGTAGACTAGCTTCTGAGAGGAATAGTAAATGAAGGTGACTTATTCTCTCTCCCACTACAGTGTCATCTACTCCCTCTCTGCTAGAAGTCCACCACCTCCTCCCCCATAAAGAAGAATCCAAAGACAGGCAGGAATTTTTTCTTCTGCAGTCGTGTTCAGTTTGTCCTGAGAAGAGGCTGAGAATCTACCTTTAGATCCCCTAGCAAACAGGTCAACCCTGCCTCTATATTTTCTCTTAGGCCTATTTTGGGCTTGAATATTTTTAAAATAATACCAACCAGTATATATAAATGCATATTTATATGTGTGTGTATGTATATGTATAGATGATATACAAGTTTGTCTATGTTTGTTTTAATTTCCTAGGAATAGGTCAATCCCATGAAGTTAGGGAAAAGATTACTAAGTTTAGAAGACCTTAGTTTATATTGCTTCAATATAATGTAAGCCACTGACATGCTGTACTGCAAAGATTGTATAAAAGACCTATTACTATTCCTCTTAAAGAGCCACATGTTAAATGTTGAAATCACACATTTTTCTGCATAATATCCGTCACTTCTTTCACCTCCCTCAAAGTATTCCCTGCTGGGATTACTGGTGGGAAACACCACACTGGCCCTTACTGCTCACATTCTTATCTGAACCAAACTTGTTGAGTCTGCAGATCAAATTCTGTCATTTTTTTCCAGCTAATTGAGATACTTTTGGCATAGATAAGTAACATATATCTTGGGTATCGATTAAGTGCCAGATACGAGATTGGATTTTTTTAACTTTTATTTTATGGGCATCATCTCATTTTCCTTCTCACACCCTCAATATTACTATATTTGTGTTCCTAAATGCATGATAGAAGTACAAGGAAACTAAATAACTCATATAGATTCGATGGAATTTCATCTGCTCAGTGAGGTCCTTCTTGACTGCATTACTGAAAGTTGCAACACTTCTCAACCTTCTTCAGTTTTCTTGTTATTTCATTTTCCATTTTTCAGTATTTTTCACACTGTATCATTTTCATAATCATATTGGTGACTGTCTGCTTCTTTCATTACAATCCAAAGCTGTATGAAGGCAAATATTTATGTCTGTTCATTGTTGTATTTCTAGTAACTAGATAACTGATTTGTACAGAGTAAGTCCATACATAATTGTTTAATGAAAAATACATTTAAAATTAATAAGAAAACTGCAAAGCTAATACAATTAAATATAAAAATATTAGTTTAGTGCTATAGATTAATTTTGTGATACATTATGTAAATTTATTAAAATAAATTAACTCACATTGCATCCAATAATGAAAACATATTTGCATGTTTTTGTGTTGTACTTGTTTTTGAATCAATTCTTTTGAATTTTACTATGCTAAGTCATCATTACCACTTCTTTTAATTTTTTATTAACAATGAAGCTGTTCTTTATTTTGATGGGCCAATCAGTATAATAGTGTACCTCAAGCAATAATATAAAAAGAGAAAGCATCTCCATCCTTTGCATATTTACTACCACACTTACTGCCAACGAAGTGTGAATAACTGGCATATAAAAGATGGAAAATGTTCCCCCCAAACATCAAATCACCATGTGAATATGGCACAGAGAGCATGGATTGTTTGGTGAGTCTCTACTTTATAGTGTACAAACATTTTTCAGCCATGACTCTTCCCTTCTTGAAACATTGTGAAAATTGACTCTTACCTTATCAAGTATATTCTTCTGTCCTTGACTTCTTGCAAAGATTATTGTAAACACAAATGCAAATATGGGCAATTAAAATTCATCTTGATACTCAATTACAAGGTGGTTATAAAGGTGACCCAGAATATGCTTATTTTTTCAGATATTCATCAACAGGAAAATACAAAATTCCTGAATTGTCATAGAAATTGAAACTTTGTTTGCAGACTCCAAGGACCCACAAAGCACTATTTAAAAAACATTCCTTGTATCACAAAGACTTTGCAAGACAAAGTATGATAAATGGCATATGGAAATATTACAGGAGATTCAATTGAAAGAGAAACATTCAATTTGTGAAAAAGGACAGTCTTATTTAAAGAAGTGACATTTCTGCTAGGGCCAATTTAGCAAGGTGGAAACTGAAAAGAAAGTTAATTCAGGTAGAGGAAATTGCATGAGAAAAGAATCAGAAACAAGAAACTCTAGGTTTCTTAAGGAATTTCAAAAATCCTTAATTTACAGAGTACAGGAAGGAAATTAAAGTAGATTACCATGAAGACGTAATCTGCCTACTACATACACTGATAAATAATAGTGCCAATATGTATACAGTGCCTTCTACTGCTGCCAGTTAATGTTTTAAGTGCTTCACACAGTACTGTGTTTAATCTGCATCATAACCCTTAGAAGATGATATTTTTTTAAATCTTTCTTTTCTTTCTTTTATTTTTTTTTCTAATGCTGAGAAATGTTCAGTAACTTTTCCAAGGTCACACAACTGGACAGATACCATCACAGCCTGATTCTTTGGCCCCCTAGTAATACTCTGTTCTGGATTTTCAGGTATATATAGTGTAGTGCATATGGAGAATCGGAACCCTCTGAATACAATAAATTATTAAAGTTGATGGAGTAGAAAAAATGCAGAAAGCTCTTAGGAGCAGGAAGTTATCTTTTGAAATAAGAATCTCCTAAAAGTTAACAAAATATCTTACAGACTCAGTGTTCTCAGAGGCCAGAGAATGAGAAGAGTTACTAACAATCTTTCACGTTTTAACAAACCACATTATAATAAGGTGTGTTTCTCATAGCCCCCTCCTGCAGCTTCGCAACAGTCACTTCATTGCAGTATTTCCTTTTATTTTAAGCCTTATAACAGCTCTGACTGCTCATTTATCTTTTTTTTTTTTTTTTTGGCAGTAACTAAATATTAAATAGTTTGTGCCCCATGAATCTGGTGTAAGAAATGGTTGGCCTTTATTAATCTCATAGATGCTACATTTGATCTGTGAAAATTCAGGGAAAAAATGTATTAAGATTTTTGTTAATGCAAAGGAAACACTTAGATTAAAAATACAAAGGAAACACTTAGATTAAAAATGTTTCAAGTTTCCAACAAAGTCAAGCAGAAGAGGCAAAGTGATTCTGTTTTTCTCCTTCCCAAATAATTTCTATGCATCTTCTTTCAACTGCCAACTAGAATGGTAAATGGAGGTTCTTTGTCACATAAATTAAAATTTATGTTAATCTTAATAAACATGATATGGACATTGTTTTTCTCTACACATTCTCTATACTAAAACATGCGGTCTCATGACACACAGAATACAAAGATATATCATAAAAACTTATAACAATATGTATCTGAATTAAGAGACTTTTGATTCTCTGAAAAGATAAGGTAGAATATATGTTTACTCTCTTTCTGTGTCTCAGTGAAGGCGAGGAAAGGTATGGGAAATTATAGCATGGTATAATTTATGTTTATGATGATATCTTTGGATTCTCAATACAATTATAAGTCATGTTAGCTATTCTGTTTTACAGAAGTACAGTTTTTAATGACTATCATTAAAATAGTTAAATATTTTTATTTATAAAGAGAATAATAAATGTTCACCAATAGAATCTGCAATAAAAGAAATACTGAATTAATGTTGTGCTAGGATTTATATGCAGAAGATGTAGGTATGGGAGAGTTAAATGGGTCATCAAGTATAGGAATAACTCCAAAATTGTGAGGTTCAGTATAAAGTGTGACCAACTAAAGCTATAAAATGGTTATGCCATTGTATCCAATAATTTCTTTAAAACTTATTGTTTCCAGTTACATGCCATTATTTTGTGCTAGAGATAACACTATTTGGTATGGAATTGATTTATAAGGCAATGGAAAGAGGCAGTCCTTGAATTCATAGAACTTTAATTTGGGGATGAAGGTCACACAAGTAATAAATAAACAGACATTCAAATAAATTATATTTAGGTTCTCAGGGCAATATGGTAGAAAAACTGGGAAACTGATCATCTAGGTTATTGTATAAATGTAAAGAAAAAAGCATATAAAAACCTGGATAGGATTAAATACTTGTTCCACTAATTATTAGCTAATAAAACTGGGAAAACATTTACATTCTCTGGGTTTCTATATCTTTATATGTAATGTGAGGATATATGTTGACTAATTTCTAAGACCTCCTCCGTGTTGTATAATTTTAAAATCTTCGCATCGACTTCCTTGGCTGAGAAAAATAAAGAAAGATTTTCTAAAAGGAATAGATTACCTTCACACTCAAATGGCATTATAGCCTCAATCAAAATGCTCAAGGTTATATGTTCCATCTAAGTTGAAAAATCTCCAATCATGGTAATAGAATGAATTTCCAGACTTCCAGTCAAGATGACAGATTAAATGATTTTATTTAGCTTTACTCTCCCCACTAGATCCCTTTAAAACAAAACAAAAAATGTCATTTTTAAAAGACATCTGTAAATTCAAATAGCATGGAGGAGATAACACTATCCAATTTTTTCAAGTTGCCAAGTTTGTGGCTTAGCAGACCAAGAAAGCTGACCTCTAAATCAGCACTTGAAAAAACTAATAAACAACGTGAATTATTAAAATATACACAAAAGATTTATACATTTTCATCACATACTGTCTATACTGGAAGTAAAATTAAGTTAAAAATTGGAGTTCCGACAGAAATTCTATTTTAGAATCTTTGAGACATCACCCTCTTGGACCTTTTCTTTACCTGCAGCAGTCAGAAGACAGACTTTACCATATTCTGACCCAAAATGAAGAGTTATTCCCTGAAAAGATTAAAAATAAAAAAAGAACTCTAAAATAAGAACCCAAATGCAATTGAAGACAAGTGTATCAAAGAGAAAACAGGACAATTACGTATGTGTATATATACTGAATGTAGAGACCCTTAGACCTTTTCTTTCACTTTTAGGAAAAACTAATACTTTTTTTGGTGGAGGAAGAACGAAAATACCTCTATGTGACTAAATAGGCTTTTTTTGAGGCAATTCCCCCCAAAATAAGAAAATAGTACAATAAATAATTTAGGCAAATTATCTTGCTAACACAGACAATAATTCTAATCAAATTTTTCTTACCCTACTCCTAAAGCTAAGTATTGCCTGATATTTAAGAATATTATCTAACAGAAATACAGAGACCAAGGAAACAAACAGTTTAAAAAAAAAGCAAACTGTATGGAAAGAAAGTATTTTAGGAAAACAATAACAACAACAACAAACCTATTATTGACATCCTCAGGGAAATAAAAGAAGACATTTTTATACCTGAAGTAAGTGCAACCCACTACATAAAAGAAAATACCAAAAAAAAGAGTTATTGGAATTAAATGACAGATTTAAAAGATTCAACGTTTTAAAAATTAAAGGGTCATTCCAGAAAGTCCAAAATTTGAACAATGGGAAGTCTACATAGAATGGAACAGAGGAAAGAGAGAAGGCATAAGAAACTAATTCCAGAAAACCGTTCCAATCTGAAATTCCTGAGTTTCCTCATCTCCAAAGAGATGAATAAAATGAAAGACATAGACTCACCAAAGTACCTCATCATGAAATTTTAGAACAGTAAGGACAAAACTATTTTTTTTTTTAAGTTGGGAGTATATGTTTATACACGGTATCAAGAATCATATTGGCCTTAGACTTTTCCACAGGGACAAAAGAAGAAGAATGCCTTTGAAAGTCTAAAGAAAGATATTTTCATGTGACATTACTGAAAAGTCATGAAGAAAGTGAAAGAATAAGCAAAATGGAAATTCTCAAAAGATTTACCTTCCTTTTAGCTTTTCTTAAGGGGCGAATAAAATTTGTGCTTCAGAAAAATGAGGAATTAAACCAAGATATAGATATGAGACCCAGTTAATGGAGTAATCTGACACTAGAGAAGGAAGGAGGAAGTCTTTGGACATGCAGTGTCAGTTTCAGAGTCTTCATCCACACATAGCTATTAGCATTTTAGATGTGACTAGTGTGAATTGGGATGTAATGTCAGTCTAGCGTACACACCAGATTTCAAACACCTATTATTCAAAAAGTGCACGGTTCTCTATTCATCACTTTGATGCTTATATGGTGATAATTTTGATATCTTAGAATAAATAACATATATTATAAAATTTATTTCATTTGTATCATTTTTTCTCTTTAATAAGACAACTAAAAAAGTTGAAATAATGGATGTGGCTTACATTATGTGCCTCTTACGCAATACTTGAAGAAAGGATAGAGAAAAGTGAGCTCAAGCTAAGATCTATGAAGTAGTCTCATAAACAAATTATCTCAATTGGAGCAGATCAGAGTATCCAAAATATCTTTCCCAGGTAATGAAATTAATAGACACTAACGTAGCCAATGGGAAGGAATATTTATACCAGTTAAGAAGGATTTGCAGTTAAATAAGTAGTGTGTAGAAAAAATAGGCAATGAAGAAAGAAGACAAATTGAAAGAAAAAACAAATATTGTATAGTAAAGAAAATATCAACATGTACTACATAGCTCAGCTGTTAATATTTTTTAGATAGATGCAAACAATGATTACTGATCCAAAATTATAATATAAATAATTATATCCTAAACCGGGCTCAGTGGCTCAGCCTGTAATCCCACGCCTTTGGGAGGCTGAGGTGAGTGAATTGCCTGAGCCCGCGGGTTCGAGACCCGCCTGGGCAGGGAGACCTCATCTCTACAATAAAATTAAAAAAAGCAGCCGGGCGTGGTAACGTATGCCTGTAATTCCGGCTACCCAGAAGGCTGAGGCTGAAGGATCGCCGGAGCCCAGCAGGTCGCGATTGCGGTGGCCGGGAGCGTCCATTGCATTCCAGTCTGGACGACAGAGTGAGATTCCAACTCAAAAAAATAATTATTATTATTATATCCTAATTCTGTAGCTAAGAGATAGGAAGTATTCCTATGTGTAACAAAGGCTGTAGATTATGAAACAGAAGCAAATACTCCCATTCCACCGTGGAAAGAAAAAATTTAATACCTGAAATTAGAAAATCAAGATGTGAAAATATAATGATTTTATTCATAGAGATGAAGAAAGATATCAAAAAGTGCAAAAGAGTTATAAGTTAATTTATTCTTGGTAGTGGGAAATGAAAAAGAAGGGCAGATAGGCAACTACTAATTTTTGAAATATATCCTTTGAACCTCTAAATTATGTGCAAGTTATAATTAGATTACCTTTAAAATATGTAAAAATATAGACAAATATAACGCAAAATTCACGGAAAAAAGTAAACATATCCAATAAAATGTTTAAAAACTAGTAGTTTCTTATTAAAATTGTTATGGAATAATTTTGAATTCATCAGATTTGTGGAAACTAAAAAGATACTATCCAGTGCTCACAATCATGTGACTAAATAGGCTTTGTATGAGTCTAATGAAGGATGAATGCTGTAAACGCTTCTGGAAAATGAACCTTGTGCTAATAAAATGACTTCTTGACCCAACATTCCTATTTTGAGGATTTGTTTTCACAAAAATAAATGATAATAGAAAAGCTATATTAATAAGTAGATTGCATCTATATTATGGAAAAGTAATCATCCATTTAAGTAATTTATTCAATCTACATATGTCAAAACAAGAAATAATCCTTTACAGATTTTAATTGAGAAAGTAATATTGAGAACAATGTCTTTAGTAAGTTCAAAGAAAAAGGTAGACGAGAAAGAAAAAAATTCCTCCATATATGACATGTACTTCTGTAAAGTTATGTGAATATATAGAATAACAGAGACAAATACACTGAAGAGTGATGATTTTTGTACTATTATTGGTCATGCAGGAACAAAAGGCTTTTTCTGTGCATATTAGTACAATTTTTATGATCCATAAGGAAAATTGTCCATGTTCTCATCATATCTTATAGGGCAATTAGGTTTTAGCACCTATAAACTTAGAATTCATTTATATATTTGCTCATCTTCTGTCTACCTGATACTCTGTAATTAGGTTGAGCTATATATGACACTGTCCATGTTTGACCATTTTGACCTACAAAAGGGTAACTTCGTATGCTTCAACCTATGATTTAATCGGTTTGTTTTTTGTCTATTTCACCCTGAGAAAATGGAAGTTCTCTGAGAACAAAGTCTTTGTCTGTTTTGTTTACTTTATCACTAGTGCTAAAATAGTGTAGGCTTATAGTGAGCATTGAGGACAAAGTCTGTTACATTTATGTATGAATGAATAATGCAGCATATATAATTTTTCTGGTTTGGCTGGAAAATACAAAAATACAGTTTCAAATATCAAAATTTGAAAATATCTAATTACATTTTATTTCCTTTTTAAAAAAATAATCGTGTAGGATGTAAAATTGATGGTTCATTGTCAAATGTTTACTGTTTTTCTTTAGACTTTTACAGTTGATTTCCAGTTTTACTGTGTTATAAAAAATGTGGCCTTTAAATTTTCAGCTTTTTACAACTTTGGCAAAATAGATAATTGTTTTATAAAACTTGGTGGCACTTAAGAAAGCATGTTTTCTTTTTAGGACAAATAATTAATGCATACATATTATTGGTTTACTAAATTATTTGATTTTTTTAATCAACGTTATTGGTACTTTATGCTATAATTAATTATCCTTTAATCTCTAGTAAAAACTGAACTAATACTCATCATATAAAGTTTAAATTATCTAATATAATTTGTGGTTTTTGTAAATAAAGAATGACTTATTCAAAAATACTTTTTTTTTTTTTTTTGAGTTGGAGTCTCACTCTGTTGCCCAGACTGGAGTGCAGTGGCCGCTCCTGGTCACCACAGCCTCGACCTGCTGGGCTCCGACGATCCTTCTGCCTCAGCCTTCCAAGTAGCTGGAATTACAGGCATGCGCTACCATGCCTGGCTGATTTTTTGATTTATTGTAGAGATAAGGTCTCGCTGCCCAGGTGGGTCTCGAACCCGAGGGCTCAGGCAATCCACTCACCTCAGTCTCCCAAAGGCATGGGATTATAAGCTGAGCCACCGAGCCTGGCTGAAAAATACTTTTTTCAAAACTTAAAATGGGTTTCTCATTATCAGAATATCTTAAAGTTTAAATAGTAAAATGTGCACACTCTGACAGGCCTTAAAAACTCTCGTATATATTTTTATCCAAAAATGTATCTTTACTTTTTTCCCAGTGACCTTTACAACAAAAATTACAGAGTTTGAAAGCTAAACAGGGTGACACTGATTTATATGCAGTCAACGGCACAACTGAGCAGCATAATTATTCTCATATATTTTATATTTTTATTTGGATTTAAAACAAAACAGTGAAATGCTTGATTTTTCGGGGGGTGTATTTTTTATTTGGTTCCAGATTTTCTAAGTGTCAGCTTGCTTTCTTCTGTGTCATTAATATATTAGAAAGAAAAAGGATGAAAAAGAAAATAAAATTACTATTTTTTAAAATCTGTGATTTTGTGTGTGTGTGTGTGTATATATATATATATATATATAATATATATATTTAGCATACATATATATGTAACTGATGTATGTGTGGGCACCAAGAGGGAGGGTGGTAGGAAGACAGAGAGAGAGAGAGAGAGAGAGAGAGAGAGAGAGAGATTGAAATTCATTCTTGCTTTTCTAGTAAAGAACTCTACTTACTTCCCAGGCTTGTCAGGAGAACATGAGTCATCTGTTTTTACTTGCATTCAATTTTTGTAATCATTGTTGGAGAGATTAGGTGGAGTACACCACACTGGTGACACTATCTCCCTTGCAATTTGTTTAAATGCATGTTATCTGATTTTCCTGTCAATCTTTCTATGGACTTGTCTCTAAACTAAGCTTAGGATCACATATGTTAAGATATTAACAGACCTTTGTTATTGCCTCAAATAGTATTTCGACAACAACTTATCATGCTTAACCAAATCAAGTACATGAATGAGTGATTGTCTAGAGCATTCAGGAAGGAGGCCAAAATTTGCTAATTTTATGTTTTTGTGGAGCCTTTTTGCCATTGCTTTCTCCATATGCTGCTGAAATCTCAAGCCCTAAAAACAGAAAACCCTTTATCTTTCTCTTTACAGGTGGTAGAAGACTACGTAATTTTCCTCAAAAGAAATAGAAGCACAGCACAGAAAATAACTTCCAAGACCATTAACGACAACAAAAAAATGCAACTATTGAGTTTAAACCCCAGGAAGCAGACTATACTGCTTTCCATAGTAGTAGTCTTTGTAAATCTCTCATCATAAAATAAACAAATGTATCGCTTCCATTCCTTTAGTAGTGCTACTTAGGCTCTCAGTCGATTCCTTCATTCACGCAAAGTTGATTGAACATCTTGTGTGTGCTGGTCACCAATTCAGTCACTGGAGATAAAAACGATGAACAAAACAGAAAACCTCCTTCCTTCATGTGGCTTAAATTCTAGCAGGCAGTTCAAATATGCAAATTAGTGGTAAGTTCTATGGAGAAAAGGAAGCAGAGAAGACTGTGGTGGAGGGTGGGTACAACTTTAAATGGGTCCTTCTGTGAAAGCACCAAGAAGAAGTCATTTAAACAAAGACCTGAAACAAGGGGGAAAGGAAGCCCTCTGAACATCCAGGGAAAAGCATTCCAGGCCAAAGGAGGATATTAGTAAATACTGGGGGGAAAATGACATACTTACTGACATAATTAGACATAAATTTTCAAATTATTTGCAACTAAAAGTTAGATAATTTAGCAAATAACTTCTAACATGGATTTCTAAATAGGGCTATTGCAATTCAACGTGTTAAAACTAGCTTTGCTGTGGCTTTCTAGACTCTTCCCTTTCATGAATACACTTTGTCTCAATTTTTACTTCCTTATTGAAATTCACTCTCAAAGATTAAATACATGATGAGTTTATTCACATTAAAAGATATACAGACTGATAATTCTTACAGATTTCAATGCTGATTCCCTGGAATATCTGAATTTTGAAAGCACACTAAAATTCAAACCAAATAAATCAGTTTATAGCAGTAGTATTTCAGAAATCAGCAAGAGGTAATAATGCTGCTACAAGGTAAGCAAGGGGAAAATCTCTGGACTTTAAGGTAGATATCTTTTGTCTCTTCTTATTAAATTGCTGAGCATTCTTTGGCACACCATATAACCTCTCAGGGCCTAAATTTTTTAAATTAAGTCACTGTGTGGAATAACTATCAGACATCAATAACTACTGTGCAATATATTTATCTCAGTGAGATTCTATAGAAGACATTTAATAAAAGACAAAACAAAGGAAAAATACCTTATTCTGCTATGTCAGGGACTGAATTTCCAATATGATATTTTCTGGCTCTTAAGTGTCCATTAAATTATAATTCTAATATCAAAGGAAGCAATCCTGCAACTATGGCAGGGAAGACTAAAAAGTCCCGTGGTCTTCGTGTATTAAAATTATAATGAATGAGTGGAAATGTCTGATGGGACCTACATTATATGTAGTATATATTTTCTCAGTCAACCAATTGCTTCTAAATTTGGTATTTATAATTTACTCAATCTTAATTAGCAGGCTGTTCCCCAAGACAATCCTGCTGCAGGCAGAACATGAAGTAAAACATATTTTTTTTAAAAAGTGTTTCTGGTAACCAAATGCAAGCCATACATATTCATGGTGAAAACAGAAAATCGTTTGCCAAACTGTGGATGGTAAATACAAATTAACCCTGCAATAAAAAGTGCAATATTTGCATTTACAAGCCTTAGATCTCTCTGGGATTAATTAGGCAATCAGTAGGAGTTAGATTTATCAGGAATAAAACCTGTGTTTAGATTATATGTGTATGGGTAGGAAAGGTTGTATTATTCATTATTTTCTCTATCATTGTAATTCTCTGGTCCAGTTCTCAAATCATGGAATGATTGATTAAATCTCCTGGGAAAATATTTTGCAAACTGTTCAGGGCTACATAACTACAATGGGGTTTTATTACTTTATGTGTGCTTAACAGAATGACAAAAAAGAAAGATACTGATGATCTGGAAGACTCTCAAATGATATTCCTCCCAGCCACCCCCACTGTGACCTCCATTGCTCATCTATTCAACATTTCTTTGCTAGTGGAATGTATCAGCTTCCCCATTATTCTCTCTGGATCAAGGTTAGCTTCATTATAGTCCATTCCCACACTACTGCCAGAGCAAATTTTCTGAGACCTAAATATCATCAAGTCACATCATTTGTAAAGTTCTGCCACAGCCTTTGGATAAAATTCAACTTTTTTGACTTGCCATCGATTATCTTGGTCCTGCCTACCTCTCCAGACTCATCTGACACTCAATCTGTCAACGACTCTTGATAAAGCATCAGTTTTTTGCTAGGCACTATTCCAAGCTCTATGCACTTCCTTCTCTATAGTTTAGCTTCACTAAATCATGTATAGCCCCTATACTGCGATCTCCATACTGGGATCGCCAAGGCTTCTGTGTCTTTCCACATTGTACTTTCCCTGCAATGAAAACTCCTTTTGCCTTGCTAAATTTATAAGGGTTAGACTCAGTTCAGGCTTTAAATTCTATGGGACACATTCCATGACTTCACTTTGTCTAGTTTAGTGCAGTTCCTATAGGTGTCACACTGGACTCATTATTGTCATGGCACTCACCACTCTGCATCATGCCTGTCAAATATCCTCTTGTTTTTCTCCTTTCTTAGAATCCTTGCCTCTTGAAAGCAGATACTATGCCTGTTATTTCTGTTTTGATAGTGCCCAGTGGAATCACTAGCACATTGTAGATAGAAATAAATGTGCACTGAGTGAATGAATGTCAGAGGGGGAAATATTAGAGAGCTCAGATGCCAAAAATTAGTTGTCAGTGGCATTCAATTTCAGAAAAGAAGTTTTCATTAATTATTAAGGCATTTTGATTAAAGGCAAATTTGCATTTTTTTTATATCACTTATATCCTATTGGATAGCCTTGGGAATTTATTTCAAAATTTAATTTATTATGTCATTAGGAAACTATTATTTTAGTTTTAATTGACTAAAAAGACTATCTTTGAAATAACACGCTTAAAAAGTAAATATATTATACCTGAGGATTCATCCATTTTGAAAGACAGTTGGGACCTTTTCTGAAAATACCCCAAAAATACAGGGTGAAGGTCTGGGTTGGTCAATGTGTCTTGAAAATAAATTATAGGAGCAAAGTTTGGAATGGAACCAAATAAAAGAGCAAGCTAAGACACACGTCAAATTGTAGATAATAGTCTAAGCTGCAGTCAATAAACTGTGCCCATAGGCCAAATCCAGTCTATTGTCTGTTTTGTTTTTAAATTTTTCTTAATGGCTATGATCTAAAAGTGATTTTTATAACTTTTAAATAGTTACATTTTAAATGGTTGTCTAAGTACCTATGCAATGTCTATAATTCTGTCTCTTTGTCTACAAAGTCTAAAATATTTACTATTGAACTCTTTACAGAGCACATTTGCAGAGCCCTGGTCTACTAACAAAGATAAGGAATTTGAGCATGGAATGGAAATTGCGTAGACAGGAAGAATGCAAGCAGAAGCTGGTTATCTTTCTAGAAGAGACCCAGTGAATTTAGACATGGGAGGACCTGAAACCACAATCTTGTTTGAAAAAGTTTCTTCACTTACATTCAAGAATATAGAAAAGATTTACTTTGTTTACATCGAATCAACTGGCCAGTCCTAGGGGAAAGTTTCATTTTAGATGGTCACCAATAGTCCTGGAATTCTATAAAAGTGTTTGATGGGTTAATGAAGGTGTGAAACAGAGAAAAAGTTATTTTTAATTAAAGAAAAAAGCCAAAAAAACTTCTAGTCTTGAATATCCCTTTCTAGACATGAATAAAAGTGACCGAGACCTATTCTGAAGAACACCATAATAAAGAATAAATGTTTGGTGGCCATGTGAACTAAGAGTTCAATTCACTTTGGAGTATAAATGTAACTGTCAAAAGTTTACTCTTATCTCATCTATCTTTCTCTCAACTTATGATGTGTGCCCAATTAGGTTTTACTACAATGATAATTCTGTGTCGATTTGATAAAATGTATAAAAAGATACAGACCAAGAGTCAAAAATTGCTTTTACAAATGACTTGAAAGTCAGTGGGCTTTGTAAACATGAAAAGCAAATCTTGACTAAAAAGATGTTCAGATCTCTAGAATGAAACAGTAAAAATTTTAAATTCCCCTCTTATTCTTAAACATTCCCCTTTTATTCTTAAACATAGCTATATATAACAGAATATATAATTGAAGCAATTATGATATATGAAGTTCTAAGTAGAATATATGAAGATGTTCTGTTTCCAAAAGCCCTTAATTTAAGTGTCAACATTGTAATCTGCAAGTACCTCTTTGTAGCTCTTAAAATGTCATTTTTGACCTTGCATTTTTCTTCTATTTAATTGTCTCTCTTTCATATATTTATGTCTCAGAACAAAGCTTAGGCCTGGAGCATGGTTCATGCCTGTAATACCAACTACTTGGGAGGCTAAGGCAGGAAGATTTCCAAAGAAAATGGGTATGTCCCATTATAATGAAAGTACTTGGGGGTACAGGGAAGCGTGAGGAAACAAGACCTGCAAACTTGGATGGAATAATGAAAAAGATTTTGAAACATCGTAAGTCATAGATTAAAGTTTAAGACAAGTTTAATGAGCTCTCTCGAGGGTAAGGGTGCTCCATGTGACATCTAGGTTATAATTAAAACTACCATACTTTGAGCATTCTAGATGTGTCATGCCATTTAGCCATCACAACTTTGTAAGGTACATATAACTGTTATGCTTATTTTAACAACAACACAAAAGAATTTTACATTAGTTTAATAAATTCACAAGATCATATAGATTTTAAGGATCAAAGATAATATTCAAACCAAGGCCTTTTTTATTTCTGAACTAGCATCTCAATCAATATTTCTCAATGAGTCAGAAAATGGTTGCATTCACCATAGTCTCCTTTATTCTTTTTAACTCTGAGCTACATTGAAATCACATTATTTCTGGAACACTGCACAGAATATGGAATCTGCTATCAATTTTTCCGGGGCCACATCTTATTATTGTTGCCTTAAATGAGACAAAGCTGCACTATCACTGTTTCTTTTCATTAGGCACTTGGTAAGGGACTGTTCAGCTATCACAATAAAGCTAACATGATCTCAACCACTTTTATTAAGACAAGTGTTTTGAATTAAAAATTAACATCTTTGACATGTTAGAATGGTATATATTAACTCAAAGTCAGGTTTCTGAATAGGAAAAATATGAGATTAGCATGATCTAATGGACAAGGGAAATGAACACCTTCTCCCACTCCTCTTCTATCACTGAAGGAAGTATTTTCTGTACTTTTGTTAAAAATCAGAAAGCAGGGTTAAAAGACCAACTAAAAACAGAATGCAGTTGACAATAAGTTTAGTCACACATTATAGGTATATATTTGTGAGAGATGACTTGATGTGAGATCTCACAAATCAGAGAGAAAATCCCCAACCGTGGTTCCTATTACTATGTATTCTACTATTGGAGAGTTATTACTATTGGATGTCTGTTATGCATTGCTTTTAGATAAAGTCAGTGTTTACCTTATAGAATAAGAAATAGACTTGCACACTTACAAAGGGCACATGCAACAGAAAGTAATCAAAATCCTAACAAAATTGTTGAAGTAATACGAGCTATGGAACTCCCTGAATACTAAAGGTGACTCATTTATCTTCTATATTAAGTAACAACCACCAAGTTGAAAAAAGGAAAATAGAATCTCCTACTTTTCTGGCACACATTCCACAAAATAAACAATTGATTTTATATTTATGTGTTTGTATCTCTGTTTTCACATTTTGGGCTACCTCGCTTTTTGAGGCTTTCTTTCCCCGTCCCCCTCGGTTTTAGAGTTCAGATTGGAACTGTGCGTTTAAACCTGGGCATATATATCTTCTAATTATCAGAGAAAACTTTGCTCCCTATGTTTTTATTAGCATCTAGGACAGGCTTTGGCTAACATTTTCTGTAAAAGGCCATATAGTAAATATTTAAGACCAAAATGTATCAGCCTCAGAACTGCTGACATTTTGTATGAGATAACTTCTTTGTTGTGGATCACTATATATTATCATTGTGGGCATTTAGTAGCATCCCAGGCTTTTCTGTAAGGTTCTTGTAGCATCTACCTCATCCAACTGCAACAATCAAAAATGTCTTCAGACTTTGCCAATGTTCTCAGAAGCCTAAAATCAAATTCAGCCTTGGTTGAAAGTCATTGTTTTAGAATACACAGGTCATATAGTCCCTGCTGCTTCTGCAAAAAGCATCCATAGATGATACATAAATAAATAAGCATGGCTGCGTTTCAATAAAAGTTTATTTATGGACACTAAAATTTGAATTTTGTAAAATTTTCATGAGTAATAAATTCTTGGGTTTTTTTAACCATTAAAATTTTTTTAAACTATTTTTAGCTCTTAGGGTAAACAAAATGGTAGCAGGCCATGGTTTGCCAATCCCTCATCTATGGAATGAAATGATAAATAAGACTGGCCTCTGTTTCAAAAAGCTCCTGGTATAAAATAATAAATGCTTAATTCTTTACCTGGCAGATGCTCTCAAGAAAGTATGTAAAGACTATGCTGAGGGATATGATCTACAGAGAAGGCTGCACAGAGAAAGGAATGAAAAATAGGTGACCAGGAGTTCATCTGGGAGTCCATATCGGGGGTGATAGAGAAGCATATGTTTTATACATTAAACTGTCAGTAATATATCAATTGACATTGATATAGATGCATAAATGTATAAGTTTTTTGTTTATTTCAAAGGAGCAACATCCAAAAATAAGACAGCCTTCTTTCAACCACCTTTCTCCATAGATTTGTTGGTTAATTGTTGGTGGCAATTGTTTTGTCTTGATTCCAGGATTTGAATATATAACAACAGGTATTTTGCATAGTCTTGAGACAAGTAGTTTCTTCTGTGCTGCGGGCATTACAGCAAACACAATGGTAAGTGCAGCAAGAAGACAGATCAATTCATTCATTGGGAAGAGGTGAAATCAGCAAGTATTGGCATAGATTCACGTGAAAAGCAAATTTGTTTGAACCCTACCAATGTATCCAAAGAAGCCCTTCAAAAATTTTAAGGAATAAGCTGCATACATGATGATGAAGTGAATTTAGGACAAAGTGCGTTCAGTTTGGGGAAGATTGCTGTTTTTTCCTTTATTTCCTTAAATTTTACCCTGCTTATAAAGCTTCTGCCATCTTTAGAGTAGTGGTTCCTATAACATGTAGTGATATAAGAGAACCCAGTGTCATAACTATATTTTCCATGTAACTTTAATCCTGAACTTGGGCCACAACTATTCACAGTGATTAATGCCAACTGAGCCATACAGTTGTCAGTTGTTTTCAATAAAAGTATCAATGTCACTTGTGGGAATCCGTGGAAACCACTGAAATGAATAAAATTAAGGGTTAAGTTATGCTGTGGCCCAACAATTTCCTTGTGAGCATCCAATATAAGAGTTATTCATTTGACCTCTACACTAAATAGTTCCCTTACATTGTTACTCCAGGAGAGATAATATCCTTTAACAATCCAGGGAAACTCATCCTGATTAGTATCCTCTTCCAAGCAACTAAAACATACACCTTTAAATATACAGATATAGATATATCCACATATATACATACATATATATATAGACATATGTATGGAAATAAATAAATAAGTATATGTATAAAGTATATATGTGTGTGTATGTATACTTTTTTTTTCTGTGTGCTATGCATGCTTCTAATTTATCTCTTTATGTTTTATATTTTAGTTGTAATCAGTGTTTTTCTTTTACTATAACGTCCCACAAAATGCTTTTGAAGGAAGTAATTTGAGACTTGCTCATATCTGGAGACACTAGAGCACTTTTCACAATGCTTAAGTATGGATAAGTATTTGTTAGATTTCAATTTAACTACTTGAAAAGTTAGTAAAATTGCCAAACTCACAATGATTGGTAATGTGACATTTCAGAAATGATTATGTTTATATGGACCTTGTTTTAGAGGACATCTTCCATCAACTATTGCAGATAAATCCTGCAAGAAAAAATGTTTTTTGTTTAATTTTATTATTAACAGGCATCTGTGAAAGATTTAGAACACTAAGAAATGGAAATATCCCAAAGTGTTTTAATTTACCTCACAAAATGACATGCACAATTTAATGAGATCTTACCCACTCTGGTTTCTCAGGCTTCTGCTTTGGGGAAAGAGGTGCTTATTTAAGTTATATTAAAAATAAACAAATAAATAAAATCTGAAGAGAGAAAACTCCTCTGTGGAATGGCATTCACAATAAATATAATCTAATAAAAGTGTGTTCAAACTCATATGGCATCAAAATCACCTAGAGGTGTTGTTAAAACACAGCTTTCTGGGCTCTACCCTCAAAGATTTTTGTTCTCAAAATTTCCTGCTTCAGTAGGTCTGTGTAGGACTCCAGTCATTTGCGTTGTTAACAAGTTCCAAGGTGATGCTGTTACTGCTAATATTGGGGCCCCTACTATGAAAACCATGGACCTATTTAAAATTTCATGTATCCAACCTTACCATTTCTCTCACTTAAGGTAGGTAGTTTGCTTTCTTCTTCTATACATGAGGAAATTGACAGCGTTAATAACCAAGTACACTTTTCTTATCTTGTTTATATAGTATTTCAGTGGGAATTTTCTTCCTCATATTTATTGGAAAAAAATATATATATTTTTTTCTTTTTTCTACATCCTAAATCTCACTTATAAAATCTCTTAAGAAATCAGGAGCAAGTGTTATCATTCATGGGCAAAAACTTTCTAAAGAATTAAATGATCTCTAATGAATCTTTTACAACCAATCTAAAGATGCTTTGGAATACACATTTTAAAATATGACCTATTGCAGATTAAAGGGTAATGATTGTCACTACTGCTGGAATATTTGTCACAAAACAAAAAGCAATTCTATTGAATAGGGCAATTAGTGTTTTGGGTGCTTTTCAAGCTTCATTTTAGAGTGATAATTTATTAATATTAAGCAATTTATATTCTCTTTCCCTTTTAGATTATTTTATTGGGCATTTATTCTTATATTAGTTCTCTTTCCTTTAGAATTTGCTATTATAAAATATGTATGACAAATTGAGTTCATTTTTACTTATGAAAGTATAAAATTTTATCACAATATTATTAATAATAAGTCATGCAATTATTATTATGCCAATTTTGCTTTGCAAAATAATGATGAAACTCAATAAGAATCTACTGCAAGAAAAAGGTTCACTATTTTTATGGTCACTCATTATTACTGAAAACATATCAAGTGCTTTGAAAATTTTTAAAAACCATAATTTTGAAAATTCTCACAAATTCTCTGGAACTCTAATTTCTTGTTTCCAAATTCAAAGATTATTACTTGTCAGAAACTTGGAAATGCTACATTTGGGACAGTAAGATGCAAAAATTCTCAATCTTCAAGTTTGCTATATACAACAGCAAACATGTATATTTTATATTGGACAGGTCCTAATCTTCCTTCTGCCTAAGCCTATTCCTTCTGCAGGTTTCTTCATCTCAGTTTTCAACAAGACCATGAATAGTTGTACACTATTCATGACGAAAAATAGAGCCTCACTCGTTGCTTTCCTTTTCCTAATACACTACATCCAAAATAGTAGAAAATTCCATTGTCTTTGCTTTCCAGATACATCCAGAATCTCATCACCTCTCTTCCACCTGGGGACAAGCCACTGCATCACATACTAGAACCAATGTAATAGCTTTCTTATCTGCCTTCCTAGACCATTCTTACCACAGTTGCCAAGATAATCCCTTTAACACTCCCCTGCAGTACTTCACAGTTCAGAGCAAAAAAAAAAAAAAAAATCCTCCCAAAGGCCTTACAAGGTCTTTTGTGGTCTACTCTTGGTTATATTTTGACCTCAACTCCTACTAGTCTCTTTGCTCACTCTGCTTTTTGAACATGTCAGTTTCACTGTTTCTTTGAAGTCATTGTACTTGTTTTCTTTGTCTAAAATATTTTTCCTAGATATCTTTCCTATTCACTCAGATCATTGTTGAAAACAAGTCTCTCTAATAGAAAATTGACTGTAAAATATTGGAGAAGCACATGTCTGTATAGTGAGCAGTAGATTTCCCCCACCGTGCATTTTCTCCTTTCATTGTTAGTTATTGTAATCATCTCCTATGAATAGTCCGTGTTCTTCCAGTCATCATTTCTTTTCCAATTGAAGGAATATTTGATACATTGCCTAGAGTCTTGAATCTCATTGCTAAAGTAGAATTTTCCAAAGGTCCTTTGGCACATTTTCTGAAAAGAAACTTTTTTATTTTTATGCTATAATTTTACTGTACCTCTTCCATGCTTAGATCTCTTTATATACACAAATACATAAAGTTTTTTTTGCAATTGCCTGCAATATTCATTCCAGTAATATTCTAGGTAGGTTTTTGGTCTGGCAACAATAGGCTATACCACAACCTAGGTATGTAGTAAGTGAGCTGTGCCGTCTAGGTTTGTCTCAGCATACTCTCTGATGATTGCACAATGGCAAAATCACCTCACTGCACATTTCTCAGAATGTATCTGTGGTTAAGTGATGCATGACTGTAACTAAATTGGTTACCATGGTATACAAAGTGAAGATTTCCAGTAGGATCTAAAAGCGCTTTTTTCCAGAAACTGAAATGTTCTTATATTTGTAGTAAGCAAGATCTGTTTATCTTAGAAGAGTAGTTATTAGTACTGTTCCCTAAAAGTGTCCGGTTTTCTTTATGGAAATGCGAGAAAATTGTATTTTTCTGCCTACTTGAAGGCAGAGGGGGACGTGTCTCATTTTGGCAATAGACTGTAAGTGGGAGTGATGTTTGTCATTTCTAGGCTATTGTTTTAAGAGTTAGTATGCAACTTTCCAAATTTACTTTTTTTTCTGCTTTGGTAACTCTATATAAAGAAGGAAGTAACTGTAAATAAAGAAGGAGGTTGCTTCATGCTGAGTTCTTGAGTGAAGGTGATCTAGACCAGAACAGCCCAGCTGGACTGTAATGACCATGGAGAATGATGAGAGATAAGCTTATATTGTTTTAAGGCATCATTAGGTGATTTGTGTTTTTTTTGATATTGCAGAGTAACATAACCTATCCTGATATATACACCTTTGATTCATTTTCCAAGTTTTGACTATGCTTGAGTAGCATCAGTGTTTACTGTAGTCACTTTTTTTTTTTGAGGATTAAACCCAGTCGTCGAGAAATAATTTAAAAAGTAATGAGTGCATTCTGAACAAAGCATTCAGCACATTGTTTTCAGGACTTTTGCAGCCTTTTCATGATTCTGAATACTCATCACCCAAACACATCTACAATTCAATAATTCTGTACAGTGACAGTAATTTTTATGATGCTGTCAAAATAGTTATTTATTGTATATATAAATCCAACTCCCTTGAATTTATCAAACATTCATTGAGGTTTCCTTAACTGGCTTTCAACTATATCCATGCCCAATTTTCAATGGGTTAACATTCCCAAGGAAACCTTTTTCCATTCAATTTTCTCAAGACAAGGAGCTTCAAAAGTCAGAACAGTCAGAAATATTCCAGGATAGATGCATAATCCAAATACTCTATCCTGAGAGTGGAAATGAACAGAACCTAGAGGTACCCTAACCAATTTTGTGAACTTTTATGCTTTCTAACTTAAAAATTCACACCAATCTGGAGACAAATGGATTTATTTATTCCTTTCCTTTGCAGATGAATATTTTAAGAATCATTTCTGCCTTTCCTTCAACCCCCACCTTTTTCTGTCTTATCACCTGAAGTCTACACAAGAATTAAATTCATCTTGAAGGGGTGTTATGAATATGATTGTGACCATTACTTTAAATACTCAAAAGGAATAATCCTACCCACAGACCATATCACACCAGGGAACCATGGTTATCATCAATTCTGTTCATTTTCCATAAACATGGACCTGAGCCAAATTCAGGAGGGAAATATAAAGTTGGAAAATGGTGTATTTGGCATCTTCCATCTGTTTCTTTCTTTATCCCTTCAGATCTTGTTCTGAGTTTATTATTTTTCTTGGGGCACCAAAACTGTTATTAGATTGGGAATTTTATTTCCAGCCTAGACCTCTTAAACCCCCTCCCACTCTGGAAATACTGTCCTCTGGCTCTCATCATTAGATTAGGTCAGCATTAGAGAGCTACGGCCAGAATGCTATGGGATCTCTATCTCTGAAATGGATTCTAGTTTCCAGAGAAATTCTAAGGTAGGCTTCTGAGATGGTAAGCAAAATGTTCAAGTATATATAACTGCCTGTAGGCAAAACAAAACAAAATACGTTAAATTTTAACAGACTTTATGGGTATATGGATGTTATGTATTAGAGGATGGTCAATCATGGAGAAAAGTTGGGCTTAGAACTGTTACTAGAGTAAATTTCTAGCCGACATTGCAACTGACTGCTATCAACCCCACTTTCCTCACCTAATATTGAATTTATGCATCTTGAATAATTAACCTCAGTTCCAGAGGGAGGATATGCAAATCTAAGCCAATCACAATAATCCTATATCCCTCTTACTATGGTGAATGGCTTCAGGGACGGGCCAACCAGCATAAGGATTTAATAAGGAACATGAAAATGACCTAATTCAGGGCGACACATGGGAGAAGACATTTTTCTTAGGTCCTTTGCAGAAGCAGCTTTTTCCATTGTCAAAAACCTTTAAAGTTACTCTTCTCCAGAAAATATGAGGAAGGAAGCAGTAGCATTGAGGAGGTGGCACTCATCATGGAATCACAAGAATGTGCCTGCTTTACCATGACTTTGGCATCTAAAAGTAAAAAAAGAGGTGGGATGAAAATGAGTCTTCGATAGGACTCAGTCCCCCGTGCAGGCTATGTTTTCTCTGCATTTTCTTCCAGTTAAATGAGATCTGTAATACTCTTTAACAATTTTAGAATTTTTTAAAAACTTGCAACCAAAACATTCCTTCACCATTATACTTTCTGCGAACAATGCTCTCTAGATACTTTTTTAAGCCTTCACATATGCCCACTCAGGTGATTCATAACACAGATATGCATTGCTTAATGAGGGTCTATGTTCTGAGATACCTGTTGTTAGAAAGATTGTGTCTTTTTTTCAAACATAATAGTGTAGTTACACAAACCCAGACAGTAGAGCCTATTGTACACTTATGCTGTGTGTGTGATACAGTCTGTTAATCCTAGGCTCTATACCTGTCTATCTTGTTACTGTACTGAATATGGTAGGCAATTGTAATACAATGTTATACATTTGTGTAGCTAAACAGACCTAAACAAAAAAAAAGTATACTAAAAACACAGTATAAAAAATAAGAAATGGCATACCTTTATAGGGTACTTACCATCATTGGAGCTTTCAGGACTGGAATTTTCTTTGGGTGAGTTAGTGAGTGAGGGGTGAGTGAATGTCTAGGACATTACTGTACACTCCTTTAAACTTTTTAAATTCTGTGCATTTAGGCTATATAGCTTTTTAAAATAGTATTTTTCTTTGTATAATAAATGAAACAATGCAATGTAAGCTTTAAACATATTTTTAAATTTTAAAAACTTTTTTACACTTCTGTAATAACATTTAGCTTAAACCACAGAAACATTGTACAACTCTCCAAAAATATTTTCTTTCTTTTAGCCTTATTCTACAAGCTTTTTCTATTTCTAATTTATTTTTCTTTTATTTTTTAAAGGACCGACAGAGCATCAGGCTTGTTTATACCAGCGTCATCACAAACAAATGAGCAATGTGCTGCCCTAGGAATTTACAATAGCTAAGATGTTACTAGACAATAGGAAATTTTCAGCTCTATTATATTTTGGGATCACCATCATAGATGCAGTTCATCACTGATCAACATGTCATTATGTAATGCATGACTGTATATGTGTCCAGAAATATTATATCAGATTGTCAGATAAATTTTTGTTAAAAACATGTTTGAAGAGTCTCTCTCCATATTGAATGAGAGTAATGCTAATAACCATGGTTAGACCTACCTGTTCCTTAATACAAATAGTTTTAAAAATACAACAATTAATTTTCCTCACAGGAAATGTATTATATTTTGGTAAGAATGACAAGCACTACCATTAGCTTTGGTCAAAAATACACAGATATGTTTTAAAAATATGAATTTTATAATTGTTCTTCTCTGTGCCTCTGGTATTTCTTTATGACTAATAATAATGCAAATATTAATGGTCTTTATTTTAAAAGTAAAAAATGTATCCATAGGAGAATATTTCCATGTTTTATAAAAAGAAAAAATGAAATAGAAAAGAGAAACTTCAAAGCAACCATAAGTAAAACATAAAAATAATTTTCCATAATTTCAGAAGCTCTGTAACTGATATTTTCCCCGAATTTCAGTAACCCTAAATTTTAGTCCCCCAGTTTATGTATCTGGTTATTCTTTCTCACTTCATATTTATTTATACCTTTATTTACTTATGTTCTTTACCAACAGTTTTTCACTTTCTAGACTATCTGTAACTCAGTTTTCCCTTACATAAAATGAAATTTGTTGTTTAAGATTTAAATAAACCAATATGTATACACGTCTTAGAACACTGCCTGGAACATAGTGTGCACTCATTTAATGCTTTGCGTCAACAATTATTAATACTAATCACCAGTGATATTACATAATACACATGTAGTGAACATTTTTCATTCATTCTTTATAAATGTGACTTTACCTAATACACGTTACTGTATGAAAAGAGTATATCATAATACAGTTTCCTTTTGATTTTTTGGTTGTTTAATAATAACATTGTTTCTAGTTTTGTGGTTTTCTAAAAAATATTTTATTACTATAAGTAACCATGTAATGAATACCCTCATATATGTATATTTGATTAAATTCTCTTATTTCCTTAGGATCTAGTTTCAAAATTGTAATCACTGGGTTAAGTGGTATACTGGTGTGACATACTTCTTCCAGATACTTCATGAGGTCTTCTACATTTAGCTTCGTTCTCATTGATTGGGGCCTAATTTTGACCAATGGACCCTGTCCAATGGGGTGTAGACCAAAGTAAGTTGCTTCACTTTTGTGTCAAATATTTAATTGCCAGGGAAAGTAAGAACTTTGAGCATTTTCTTCTCTCCTCATTAGTGACACATGGGCTTTATATTGAAAAATGAAGCCACTAATAAGAACCAGTTTAGAACACCTTCCTATATGAGGAAAAACATATTAGATTTGCCTAGACATAAAGCTGACTTACATGAGTAAGAAGCAAACAATTTAGGTGTTAAGCACTGAGGCTAAAGGTCTTTTAGTTATAGTAGAAATAATACACTATTATGGTACAGTAGTCCTCCTTTATCCATCTGTAGGTTCACTTTCAATGGCTTCAGTCAACCACAATCAACCGTGGACCCAAAAAAGGTGAATGTAGTCCAATAAGATATTTGAGAATGAGAGAGAGACCACATTCACATAACTTTTATTATGGTATATTGTAACAAGTGTTCTATTATTTTGCTAATCTCTTACTATGCCTAAGTGATAACTTAAACTTTATCATAGGTCTGTATGTATAGTAAAATACATAGTATATACAGGATATGGTCTTATCTGTAGGTTCAAGCATCCACTGGGGGTCTTGCAACATATTCCTAACAGCTAAGGATAAACGACTGGACTAACTTAGCATTTGCATGGCAGGAGGTGTGAAAATTTATATCAGCATTTGGCAGAATATTGATTCATTTTATAGCAATGACAATATAATTGGTAAAAATATTTGTCTTAGTCTGTTCCTGTGGCTATAAGAAAACATTTGTGACTAGGTAATTTATAAAGAACAAAAATGTATTTCCTCACAGTTCTGGAAGCTGGGAAGTCCAAAATCAAGACACCAGCAGGTTCAGTTTCTGGTAAGAACTATGGTCTATTTTTAAAGGATGATGCCTTGAAGACTGTGTTCTCCCATGGCAAAATAGAATAGAGAAAGTCTATTCCCTCAAAACTTTATATGTGTCCTAATCCCATATGGCTTCACCCTCATGACTATCTATCTATCTATCTATCTATCTATCTATCTATCTATCTATCTATCTATCTTCTATCTATCCATTCATCATCTATCTATCTATCATCTATCTTTTTATTTGTTTTGGGACAAGGTCTTACTCTGTCACCCAAGCTGGAGTGCAGAGGCATGATTGTGGCTCACTGTAGTCGCCAATTCCTGGGCTCAGGTGATCCTTCCACCTCAGCTTCTCGACTAATTGGAACTAAAAGTACAGCTGGGCATGATGGCTCAAGCCTGAAATCCCAGCACTTTGGGAGGCCAAGGCAAGAGGATTGCCTGAGCCTGTGGGTTTGAGACCAGCCCGGGCAACATGGTGAGACCTCATCTCTACAGTAATTCAAAAAATATAAACCAGGTGTGGAAGCACGTGCCTGTACTCTTGGCTACTTGAAAGGCTGAGGCAGAAGGCTCCCGGAGCCCAGCAGTTTGACACTGGGGTGGCTGTCATTCTGCCACTGCACTCTAGCCTAGAACGGAGTGAGACTCAAACTCAAAAAAAAAAAAAATACACATGCCTCATATGACTAATTCTTATTATTTTATCTAGAGAAAAGGTTTTCCTATATTACTTAGGCTGTTCTCTAACTCTGGGGCTCAAGAAATTCTTTTACAATAGCCACCCATAGTGCTAGGATTGTAGGTATGAGCCACTGTCCCTGGACCCTTGTCTTTTTTTTTTTTTCCTGTCTCTCTCTTTATTTTAAAGATGTGGGGTGCAATTCAGGGTTAGGTATACAAATGTTATTACACAGATATCCTTGCTGATGAGGTGTGCCCCACCCTCTCCTGGCAGTTTTCCTCAACTGCCAATCCCACTCCCTCTGCCCTGGCAGTTTCCTACTACTGCCAATCCCTTTCTTATAATATTATGATAAGTGTTCTTATGAGTGAGAACATGTGGTACTTTGTTATTTGTTTCTGTGATAGATCACTGAGTATGATCCACTCTAAATCTATCCAAGTTGCTGCGAAGTCCATATGTTTGAACTTCATTATGGCTGCATAATTTTCCATTGTATATATGTAACATTTTTTTTTATCCAGTCCTCTTTTGATGGGCAGCATGGTTGATTCCAAGTTTTTGCTATTTTGAATAGAACTGCAACAAACATGCATGTGCAGGTATCTTTTTGGTAGAATGACTTGAGTTCCTCCGAGTATATTCCCAATAGAGGAATTGCTGGATCTTATGTAAGGTCAATTTCTAGTTCTTTCAGAAATCACCACATTGTCTTCCAAAGAGGTTGCACTAGTTTGCATTCCCACCAGCAATGTAGAATCGTTCTTTTTTTTTCTCTCTGCATCCTTGCCAACATCTGTTGCTGTTTGTTTTATTAATGATGGCCATTCTTACTGGGGTTAGGTAGTATCTCAATGTGGTTTTGATTTGTATTTTTCTGATGATGAGTGAGACTGAGCACTTTTTCATGTGTCTGTTGGCTCTCCATGTATCTTCTTTTGAGAAGTGTCTATTCATGTCTTTTGCCCACTTTTTAATGGGGCTGGTTTTTTTGTTTGTTTTGTTTGTTTTCTTTTTCTTTTGGCATGTCTGAGCTCCTTGTAGATCCTAGATGTTAGACCTTTTCCAGATATAGAGTTGGCAAATCTTTTTTCACATTATGTGGGCTGTCTCCCCACTCTCTTGATGTTTTCTTTTGTTTTGTAGAAGCTTGACAGTTTGATGAGGTCCCACTTGTCTATCTTATCTCTTATGGTATTGGCACTTGGGATTTTGATCAGGAATTGGTTGCCAGTTCCATTTCCATAAGGATGTCTCCTGCATTTTCTATAAATTTCAACTTTAATTTGTCTTCCTCTTCTCACATTTTACTATAAGCAGTCAAGAAAAGCCATGCAGTGCCCTGAAAACTCTTCTTGGAGATTTCTTCCAGCCAAAATCCTAGTTATTGCTCTTAAATTCTGCCTTTTACACAGTACTAGGACAAGAGCACAATTCAGTCAATGTCTTGCCACTTTGTAACTGCAGTTTCTAAGACATCATCAAAATTGCCTTTACTGTAATTTCTACCAGCATTCTGACCACAACCAATTAGATAATTGCTAAGAAAACTAAGACTCTCTCTACATTTCTTCTCTTCTTCTGAGCCAACACCAAAATCACTTTTAAAGCTTCATTCATGGCGATCTAGGTTTTTTCTAGGCTGCAACTCCAAACTGTTCCAATTTCTTTACCCATGACCCAGTTCCAAAACCACAACCATATTTTTAGGTATTTGTTATACCAGTCTTGGTACCAATTTCTGTAGTAGTCCATTCCATAACAAAATGCCTGAGACCAGGTGATTTATAAATAACAGAAATTTATCCTGAATGCTGTAAAGTCCAAGATCAAGGTGTTAGCAGGTTTGGTTTCTGGTAAGGGCCATGGTCTCAGCTTCCAAGATGGTACCTTGAAATATGTGTCCTCACATTGCAGAAATGCAGAATAGAGCAAACCCATTCCCTCTAGCTCTTTTATAAGGGCCCCAATCCCATAATCCCATCTCTGAGAGCTCTGTACCCATGAGTTAATCACCTTCTAAAGGCCCTTATTACTATCACATTCATGATTTTATTTCAACATATAAATTTGGAAAAACACATTGATACTATAGCACTATTACCTATTCAATGTATTTATGTGAAGGATTGGAAATTAGGACATCAGTAGTGTACACTGATTACCATTGGTTGCTGTTGACAATTTATTATTTAAAAAATAAGCTCAGCAAACATTTGACTAACTTGCAAGGAGAATTAAAAGGGAAAAATAAAGTTCATTAAGTGTGAAGCTTGTAGGGTTGAAAAAGTCACCAGTTTATTAACTCCAAACAGTAAGAGTCATGAGTATGATATCAAAAGTGTTCAGCAAAACTTTCAACTGGTTAAATGCTCTTAGGATTAAACCTAGGAATGTGGTACATTTAGATAAAATCAACAAAAAAAATACTGATGAGATATTTTATATTTTTGGTACAAGAGTTAAAAATCACATCACAATTCAGACTGGCCACATTTCTATCAGTCAATAACTACATACAACTAGCGGTCACTATACTAGACAGTACAGGCTCAGCTATTTGAATGAATATAGCTTCATATTATAAATTGGTACTTTCAACTTCAGGAAGTACCACCACCTTCCAGATGCCAAGGGTGAAAAAGTGTGAAGGCTAATTTTATGTATCAATTTGAAAGGTGCTCAAGGAAGATATTAATATTTAAATTGGTGAACTTTGGATAAGCATGTTGCCCTCCATGGTGTGTATGTGTATCATTCAGTCAGATGAAAATCTGAATAGAACAAATAGACTAGTCTCTCTGAACAAGAGATAATATACCAGCAGATTGCTTTCACCTGCACCTTTGTTTCTCCCAGGTCTTTAACTGCTGTTTTTTGGACTAGAACAGAACCATAAGCTATCCTGGGTCGCCAGCCTACAGGCCCACACAGAAGATTTTGGCTTTCCAGCCTCCATAATCTCATAAGTCAAGATACATATATAGATATAGACACATATATACATAGATAAGTAGATACAGATATAGATATAGATAGATGGGTATATATCTTATTGTTTCTGTTTCTCTGGAGAACCTAACAAAGAGAGTACTTTAACTAAAGTCATTAATTCCCACCTTCTGTTATATTGTCCTCCTCTATCATAAGGATTGGATATTAAAAGCTACGTTTTCTAGAATACAATATAGTTAAGATCTTAGATGCAATTGAGAATCCACTAATGAGTTGCACTTGCAGGATTTTTGGAAGATACATACAAGGAAAAATCTTTGTTCAATTAAAAAAATCAGACATGGGATTTTTTTTCCATTGCTAAATCCTACGATTCTTTGTGTAGTAACTGCAGCATTTGTAACTGCAGCAGTAACCCTAGCAGCAGCCACACATGTTTTTCTTTTCTCTGTGTTATAACCACAGTGTTATGACCCTGAAACTGCTAGACCCAGAAGTCCAGCGCAGCTCTCTGACATTTATTCCTCTAACCTTCCAACAAATTTCTTAGTACCTCCTTCCACTTCCTTTTCAATTGACATACCTAGAGAGGTTTCTATTTTCTACATTAAAACTGACTGGAAGAATAATATGTTATATTTAACGAATTGATAGAATTTTTAAAAGTAAAGATTACTTATCGTAAATGCTAAGCTGCTATAACAAAAACAGCCTAAATATAGTTAGCTAAATAAAATAAAAATCAATTTCTCATTTATATATATATAAATAAATACATACATTTATATTATTTTGTATACAGATTGTCAAAAATGAGCATTTTGATTGTAAAAGCATATAGATTTTCCAATACATTTGTTTCTCAAATCTCAGGCATTAGGAAGATAATAGCTCTTACTGAAGAGCTTGTCCCAATAAGTTAAGTCATAGAGTAGGTGGAGGCCACCCACAATATCGTGTAGATCTTGAATGGGCTTTCAATGCCCTATTGATATATGACACCAAATCAGAGGGACAAAAATAGATTAATGGGGAGATATTCTTTTGGAAATTGAGCTCTGTCAAACATAGAATGTGATTTACTTTCATGCCAGACTATTTTATTAACTAGAACTATTTCGGCTGCAAATTTTGGAAACCTCCCTTAAATTGACTCAAAGGAATGTGTTGGCTCACACGCCTAAAAATTCCACAGAAAGTTAGGCTTCAAGAAAAGCTGGGTTCAGGATCTCACATACTGTCATCAGGACTGAGATTCATTCTTTCCATTTTAGTTTTATTATTCTTCTTTTGAGTCAATACTAAGTGAATACCTTCTGAGTTGGTAGCAAGATGGCCTCAAGCTTTCATTCTCTCAGCTAACCTAGAAAGGACAAACTTAATTTTCAAAAGAAGTCCAATAAAAGTTCCTAAGGCTCACAATAATTGCTTTAAGTAAGGTCATGCACTCATTCCTGAATCACATTTTGGACAAGGGTGATACTTCAGCTTTAAAGAGGAAGGTAAAATCAGCTCTAACAAAGCATATGTTTGACACTGGACAACTGAGGTTTTTCCTCAGTGAAAACTGGTATGTTCTTTTTAGAGGAAGAGGGTATGGATATTAAACAGGTAATTATTTTTAAGTCAGTCTTCAGCTAGACAGTCAATACACTTAAAATATAAACCATTTATTTATAGTTATATCTTATGGATTTTTATATTAATGTTTTAAGTTTTAGCATCAAATTTAGTAATTTTATGAGCTAAAAACTTTTCTATGTCAAATGTAGAAAATAGTATATAATGGGTATGTAACAAACATTTGCTGATTGAGTAGATTGATTTGCAATGGTAAAATTTGTCAGTTATCTATTTCTCTATATATGTCTTTGAAACCTCAACATATTATAGCTTAAAACAATAGCTGTTTATTTGTTCATGATTCTGTGGGGAAGCAATTGGGTCAGGACTCAGATAGGAGATCTCATCTATGTTGTCAATTGGGATCACCCATGCATCAGTTTTCAACTGACAAATAAGTTTCAACAGATGTGAACTATTCTGAGTTATCCCAGAACATCTTACTCATATGCTTGGAGATTGTCTAGAGAAATAGGGATGGTTGGTCTAATATTTCTGTCATCAGCCTACAGACTGATCACAGTCTCTTACGGTGACTGTGTTCAAAGAAAAAAAAATCAAGACAAGGAAAGTCCCAGTACACAAACACTTTTAGGCTTCTGTTTGCATAATACTTGCTAACATATCATTGACTAATATAAATCACAAGAAACGGAGAAATAGATTCCACCTCTTCATAAGGAAGCTGAAGAATGGTATGGCCTCTTCATTCAGTCCAATTTATGACCACAATGCTTTCCATTCCACCTATTTGCAAAATAACTCAGTCTCCCCAGAGATGCCCAAAAATCTCAACAAATTTTAGCAATGAGCTTAAAATTTAGTATCTCATGATCTGTACCTGGTTTAAGATGGATGTATCTCCTATGATTCACCTCTTATTGATTCAGTGACATGTAAACTCAAAATATAAATCATCTGTTCTGAACATGGATATATTATTACAAAAGAAAAGGAGAAGAAGGCACTGGTCCCATAGCAATCCTGAAATTTTGCCAGGCACACGGCGTCAGGTCACATTACTCTGAAAACATGAAGTTTTGTTGTTGTTGTTGTTTTAATGAGAGATGAACCCTGCTTCCTGCGAGTAATTCCTGAGGTTCATGTTCTCACAATTCTTATATCTGCCCTCTGAGTCATTCTCCTTTTTGGAAAAGAAATGCCCGAGTACTTGTTCAGTCTGTTTCCTACTACTAGGAAGTTGGGAGCACAAAAACATTTTCCACTCTGAGCTTACTCTCCTAGCAAAAGTAACAGTGCTTTGATTACTACTACTTTCTTAAAATTATATGTTTTATTATGAATTCACAAAAGCTATAACCACATTTGCTTATATTGTACTTGTTAAAGCAAGTCACATGCCAAATCCATATTCAAAGGTGGAAAAACAATTTCCATCTCTTGATGGAAGGAGTTGCATGTTATTACTTTTCTTTAAATCTACCAAGCAATAGATTTTAAACATTCCACAGAAAATACTCATTTTTAGTTACCATAAGTTTTTAAAAAAACTGTTTTGTGAGTTAAGCTTCTGATGCTATATAAACATTAACTTTTTCCCAAACAAACTTACTGCCAATTAGCATCTGGCATGAAATTCAGACAAAAAACCAAAAAACAAAAAAGAAATGTGGAATGGTGGAATGTGTAAAAGGTTTAGACATGAGACTTGTAAAAGAAACAGTATTCAAAATCCCATTCACTAGACATAGTCTTTAAATAGCCTCAGAATTAGATTATGAAGCCCAGAATTTTAAACTGAACATTAATACTAACCTCAAATACTGGATCTAAAGTGAGACCATTATATTCAGTTGCAAATTATTCCAAACATATTCTTACAGATGTTACCTCTCACATAAGAAATGACTGTTATTTTTTTTTAAGAAAATGAGAACACTTGTCCTTAAAATTCTATCTCACAGTCTTAGTATTACAGTAAATTTAATTTAGGATACTGAAATTTACTGCCATGATGTAGTGAGAAATGACAGTGAAAAATTTTGCAAACCAATAAATGTTTTCAAGTCTATTGTTCAGGGTCAGTATACTACAGTTTCTATAGAAACCATATTTCAATAACTCAATATCTAAATAAAAATCACCTTGAAGCAAACTAAAAATACTTTATGCATTTTATTACAGGATATAAGTTCTAGAATAATAAATCAATAAACATTATAAAATGCCTCTTTTTTAAGATGTTAGAAAGTCATACAGAATATAAAAGCTACATAGAAGGTCTAAATAAATATCACAAATTCTCTTCTGTCCCATTGCCTCAAGGCTTTTTGTATTTTCTATATTTAGGCATGGAATGAAAGAAGAGATATGTCAGTTAATGGGAATGGAGAAGTAGTTGGACAGAAAGATACTTACCTTTTTGACATTCATATATGAGGGAAGAAACCTACATAATCATTTTCATGAGAACCATGATATAAAAATGACAAATGTTACTGAAAACTTCATTAATACAAATAAATAATGAATTTAGCATCTGCTTATTGCTAGGCCCTGTGCTTGGTACTAAGAATAATGTTGTCACAATAGTATTATAAATATACATTAGAAACCAATTTTTAAAAGGCTATATGTATTTGTTCTTGACTTTGAAAATATTCTTTAAAAGTAACCTGATGTGAAAACAGAATTTTCGTAAGGAAAAAATGATTTTCATTTGGGTCATGACAAAAGTTTAAATGTCTCTCTTTATTTATTTGAAAAAATAAATTATTTAAAATGTCAACATAAAATGTATGTTCATTATAATTGAAACACATAAATTATTGACAGTGTGAAAATGGAAAGCTCAATTTTAATATAGAGAATTTGTGAAGGTGTTTTTGAGGAGAAAACATTTGTGTTAGGCCTTTGGGTGTGCATAGACAAAAATACAATTTTTTTACTAGATGGATGGATTTCTTATCATTTTTATTTTCTTCTTCTAGTATAGCTTTATTTTTTTCAACAAATTTGAAATTAGGTTCATCTATATCAATGTAGTTTAACAGATGACAGAGACCTAAGACTATCTTTGTCAGCATGGTCATTATTTTTTTTTATTAAATTCTCCCCCAGGAAGAGAAGACTATAAAACCAATAAGCAACTTCACCATTTATGGCAGGAAATTATTGCAAACAAATGATCTGGACAAAGAGTTTCCTCATGTTTGCTATCAGTTGTTCTATCTATAAAATAGAATACTCACCTAGGGAAAGTTCTTGCTTACCAAGTCACAGAACTTCATCTAATGTTTTTCCACCAGTCTTATAAATTATGTAATAAACTTTTCCCGAACACAATCAGTCCCCACCTTGAAAGATCCATGTTACTTAACCCCAAACTTATAAATATCCTCCTTAAAATTCCTCACTTTGTGACAGTAAAATTTGATCCAGTTGATGTTCTCTCTTCTTAGAGTCGATTAATGCATCTAGCTTTGCTTCATCACCAAGTTATTCTGGAGGTCTTGTGAAGGAGTCAATCTTTGACAATTTAGAGTGTCCAACAAATTACAGTTGAGACACTTCTGCTGACGTGGCTCAAAATCGTTGACTCAAAAACAGTTCACTACTCTGAAGCCTTGGAGCTTTCCACTAAGAGTTCCTCATGACCATGTGATACTCCTCTTTACTGAAGTACATCTAATACATTTTTACTTAATCAATAAGTTTCCCTGGTGTTTTGAAATATATATATATATATAGAGAGAGAGAGAGAGAGAGAGAGACAGTTAGCAACCTACATATTTTGCTTATGGAAGACTGTACCGTTTCATATGCTTAATTTGAGTTTCATCTTTTAACAGATATTATTCCCAGAAATTTTCCACACATAAAAGTAAATATCACATAGAATAAATGTCTATCCAAAGGTTCCCCAATTATTAAGGGATAGAGACATAGTAAATTTGTATCGAGGTTAGCTACAGTCATTGATACTACTGTCACTCAATGTTCTACATTTAAATTTAATTACGTGCCTCCAGAAAGATGGAGTAGATGAACTTTTCCCTTTTCTTACTGTTAAATATAACTAAAGCTCTGAACATTATATGTAAAACCAACATAAGGAGACCTGAAAGATGGGAAGAAAAATTACATGATATCTAGAGAACTTAGGTCCCAAAGAACAACACGGTAGTGAATACCTGGGTTTTCTTTTTGTCCCCTATACATCAGATAGGGTACTGTAGAAGCCCACCATCTGGGAATATCAAAAAATGTGGACAAAAATACCTCAATAAAAACATACTCTCTTTTGCCAAAGAATCAGGAATGGAAATGCCTAGCAAGACAAAAGCCATTTTTTAAAAACTGCTCTACTCCAACTTAATACCATAGAAAATACTACAGCCTCAATTCTAACCTTTCTATTACAGGTCAAATGGGGAACTTTCACTGTAGTCACAAGGGGAAGTAACAAGGCACTTCAAGCCCACTATGTGATGTCAAAGAAGTCTTCTATGTGATGTCAAAGAAGTCTTCTATGTGGTGCCAAAGAAGGAAACCAGTATATTTTTTATGTTTTATTTAAAAGATGGGCACAATTCAGGGTTAGGTATACTAATGGCCATTGTACAGGTAAAGTTTGGGTCTCGCTTTGGTCCTCACTTCACCCGGTTTGAGATCAGGTACTCTTATTGATGAAGTGTGTCCCCCTACCCTACCCTGGCAGCTTCCCACTACTGTCAATCCCTTTCTTATAGTATTGTCATAATTGTTCAGGGTCTACTTATGAGGGAGAACATGTGGTACACAGTTCTTTGTTTCTGTGATAGATCATTGAGTATTATAGACTCTAAATCCATCCAAGGTGCTGCAAAGTTTATAATTTTGTCCTTCCTCATGGCTGCATAATATTCCATCGTGTATATGTACCACATTTTTAAATCCAGTTCACTTTCGATAGGTAGAATGGTTGGTTCCATGTTTTTGCTATTGTGAATAATGCTGCAATAAACGTATGTGCAGGTATCTTTTTTAAAGAGCTATTTGAGTTACTCTGGGTATATTCCCAGAAGGGGGATCACTGAGTTGTAAGAAAGGTTGATTTTTAGATCTTTTAGGAACTGCCACAGTGTTTTCCACAGAGTTTGTACTAGTTTACACTCCCTCCAACCATGTAGAAGTGTTCCCTTTCCCTCGCATCCTCTACAGCATCTGTTGTGTTTTGAGTTATTGATGATGGTTTTCATTTGCATTTCTTTGATGATTACTGAGAATGAGAATTTTTTTCATGCATCTGTTGGCTGCTCCTATGTATTCTTTTGAGAAGTGTCTATACATATCTGTTGTTCACTTTTTAATAGGGCTGTTTGTTTTATTCTTTTCAGCACATTTGAGTTCCTTGTAGATCCTGGATGTCAGGTCTTTGTCAGATATACAGTTGGAAAATATTTTTCCCCATTCTGTGGGCTGTCTGCCCACTCTCTCAATGGTTTCTTTTGCTTTGCAGAAGTTTTTCAGTTTGATGAGGGTCCATTTGTCTATTTTATCTCTTATGGCATAGGCTTTGGGGGTTTTGATCAAGAATTTGTTGCCAGTTCCTATTTCCATAAAGATGTCTCCTGCATTTAATGAGTTTCTTATAGTTTGAGGTTTTATGTTTAGGTCTTTGATCCATTTCGAGTTGATTTTTGTGCATGGTGATGGGTGATGATCTTGTTTTAATCTTCTGCATGTGGTCTGCCAGTTTTCCCAGCACTATTTACTGAATAAGTTCTCTCCCCAGTGGTTGCCAGTGGGAGTCTATGTCAAAGATAGGAAGTCAGTACTTTTATCTCCACCAGGTAAATATGAGCTCTCTCTCCTCTTGTCAATGAGGACTTCATAAGGAGAACAGACTTCTTCAGAAACCTGGAAATAATGAAGCACCTAGGAAAATGATAACACCTTTGTCATTCCCAGTGTTAAAGTCATCCCCAACAGTGACAATAGTTACCATAAGAGTATCAACAACAAAATATCTTTGCCCCTCTCATACAGAGTGTGGACAGAACCCTACTAGGGAACCCTAACCTCCCACTAGGCCCAGCAGTATTAAAGAGCTACCAACCCTCTGATGTTAACAGAGGCCAGTGGGAAGTTTCGACTTTCACACTCTCCTGACAGTAATGAGGCAACTCCTTTCTTCCTCCAGAGTAGTGATATTGGAGGAGATCTGCTAAAACACAAGGTTTAAATAACATCCAGCATCTCATATCATAGTATCTAAAATGCTCAAGTTTCAACTTTAAGTCAGTTATCATGCCAAAACCAGAAAATACTCAAACTAAGAAAAGACAATTATCAGACACCAACTCCAAGATAACAGAGATGTTATAATTACCTAACAAGGATTTAAAGCAGCCATTGTAAAGATGCTTCAAAAGCAATTATAAATGCTATTGCCATTAATAAAAATCAGAAGGCTTCAGTAAAAAAAAAAAAAGAATACAATGGGAACTTTAGACTAAAAACTACAATAATAAAAATAAAAATACACCTCATCAACAGGGGTACCTGCATAATGAACATTTGTATACCTAACCCTGAATTGTACCCCACACCTTTAAAATAATTTTTTTCAGTTAAAAATTTTAAAAAATAAAAATTCATTTGTTAGGCTCAAGAGTAGAATGGGACAGAGGAAAAAATTGGCAACATAAATACCAGTATTGAATACTTGAAAATACCCAATGTAAATAACAGAGAAGATACACCAAAAAACAATTTAGCAGAGCTTTATGCATATGTGGAAAAATGAAAAGCATTTGTCATTCATATCATAAGTGTCCCATAAGAAGATATAAAAGGGTGAGACTGAAAATATTGGAAGAAAATATGGCTAAACATTTTCCAAATTTGTTAAAACAAAAACTGCAGATTAACAAAGGTAAGTGAACCTCTCAAAAAATTAAAAATAAAGGAATCAGCCAGGCTCGGTGGCTCAGCCTGTAATCCCGCGCCTTTGGGAGGCTGAGGTGAGTGGATTGCCTGAGCCCGCGGGATCGAGACCCGCCTGGGCAGCGAGACCTCATCTCTACAATAAATCAAACTCAGGCTGGCATGGTAGCACGCGCCTGTAATTCCGACTACTTGGAAGGCTGAGGCGGAAGGATCGCTGGAGCCCAGCAGGTGGAGGCTGCG
>NW_007255632.1:572629-610169 GCF_000164805.1 Carlito syrichta
AAAAAAAAAAAAAAAAAAAAAATTATGGAAGCAGAAGGAAATGACATGACACTTTTTAAAGTTGAGAAAAGAGAACCATAATAAAAAATACCGATTAATGAAAAAAAAAAAAAAAAAAAAAAAGAGAATTGTCGACCCAGGGCTTTATATCTGGCAAAAATATTCTTCAGCAACAAAATGGAAATTAGGATATTCTTAAATGAAGAAAAATTTTATCTGAGAAATGATGAAGAAAAAGAGAATTTATCACCATCAAGTCTAACCCAAAATAATGACTAAAGGAAGTTTTCAACACAGAAAAGAAAGAATAAAAGAAGAAATTTTGGAACATGAGAAAAATATCAAAACAATGAAGAGAAAAATGTGAGTAAATAACATAGACTATTCATCTCCTCTTAAATTTCTCAAATGATATTTGATAATTGAAGCAAAAATTATAACACTGATGTGGTTTTCGATGTATACAGATGAAATATTTAGGTCAATTATTTTGCAAATGGGAGTGGATTATAGGATGGGGGTAAGTTTTCTTTTCTTCTTTTTGTTTTGTGGAATTAAAGTAAAAATAGAATTCAGAGTTTAATTTTCATTTTAAAATATCTCTCTATACCTAGTCTCACATTCATTCCTTAGCACTAGACAAGAGTAAAGGAGAAAAATAAGAAAAGACATGTTGTCACTAAAAGAAGGGGAGAAGCCCAGTGGCACTACTCAATCAGAAATGCCAGTGTTAGGCTGTCATTTGAGAAAAAAATACATTTTATGGTGTCATGCCATTGAGATTTGGGGATTATGATCAGTAGTATAATTCAACAAATGTAAAGACAACAAAGTGAATGAAAAAATATTACTTTCAAACTATATGTTGAGATTAAGTAAAAAATGACTATCATATGCAGAAATTTTTTTTTAATAAAAGACCATAAGAACAACATCAGTTAAGATTTTCATACACATCATTTAGGGTGAAATACAGTAGCAACTATAGAAAGAAAAGTGAAGAGTTACAAAACTCAATATCAGTAGACTCCAAAAATATAAGTCAAAAAAGCATTTTCTGGATCTAAGGGGCATTTGGGAGGTAAGTTTTCTAAACTTCACTTAAATTGGTAACATGTCAACCAGGAGACTGTGATAAGTTTTATAATATATGTCTTATATATAAAATACTAAACATAAATAATCAGAAAAGCTATACAAAGAGATCCCCCCAAAAGCATTGTAGATAGGTCAAATAAAAAATGAAAGATAAATTTAGCAGAAATTTCTTTACGAAATTTCAAGACATATAGCTACAGTTATCAAGACTTTCCACATTTAGAGAAACGGGCCAATAGATCAATGAAATAGAGAATCTAAAAACAGCTCTACAATAGTATGCTCAACTGCTTTTTAACATAGGCAGAAAAATAATTCAATGGAGAAAGAACAGTCTTTTCAAAAAATGGTTTTGAAGCCGGGCTCGGTGGCTCAGCCTGTAATCCCGCGCCTTTGGGAGGCTGAGGTGAGTGAATTGCCTGAACCCGCGGGTTCGAGACCCGCCTGGGCAGCGAGACCTCATCCCTACAATAAATTAAAAAAAATCAGTCGGGCGTGGTAGTGCATGCCTGTAATTCCGGCTACTTGGAAGGCTGAGGCGGAAGGATCGCCAGAGCCCAGAGCCCAGCAGGTCGAGGCTGCGGTGGCTGGGAGTGGCCACTGCACTCCAGTCTGGGCAACAGAGTGAAACTCCAACTTAAAAAAAAAATGGTTTTGGAAGAATCAAATATTGGTAGGCAAAGAAGTGAATCTTGAACTAAGCTTTATACCTTATATAAAATTTACCTAAAATGTATCATAGATTTTAATATAAAACATAAAACTGAAACATTTAGACTATGACATAGAAAAAAATCTTCTCAGGACCTATGACTTGGAAAAGAGTCCTTAGACTTGACATCAAAAACTCTATCTATAAAAAAATAGATAAGTTGACAATCAAAAATTTTTTTTAATCTTTGTGCAAAAGACACAATTAACAGTTTGAAAAGTTAAGCAACAGACTAAGAGAAAACATTTTCAAACCACATATCCTACCAAGGACTTACCTAGAATATGTAAGGAACTGTCAATACTCAATGGTTAAAAAACAAGGAATCTAACTAGCATATGAATGAAAGTCACGAAAAGATATTTCACTAAAGAGTATCTATGGATTGTTAACTATCATATGAGAAGTGGATCAACATCACTGGTCATCAGGAAATGTAAATTAGGACCATGATTATAAAAAACAAGTGACAGTTTATTTAAAAATTAAACATATACTTAGCAAATGACTCAGCAATTGAGTTTCTGGATATTTATCTCAGATAAATAAAAACATATCTACACAAAAGCCTGCATACAACTGTTCACAGCAGATTTATTTATAATAGAACTGGAATCAGCCAAAATGTTCTACAATTTGAAGACAGTTAAACAAATTGTGACACAGACATACCATGTAATGCCATTCAGCAACTAAAATGTAAGGTGTTATTGACACTCCAACTTGGATGTACCTGAAGTACATTACGCTGAGTGAAGAAGAGCAATCTAAAAGGGTCATAGACTCTATGATTCTATTCATATCATGATCTGGAAATTATAGATGGAGAGCAAATTAATGGTTGCCAGAAATTAGTAATATGGTGGGAAATGAAGATGAGCATGACTATGAAGAAGCAGCATGTGATGAAATCATTTTGTATTTCAGTTATGGCAGTGGTTACATGAATGTACACATGTGATAAATTGACATGGAACTAAACAGACTCACATCAGCATTCCAGTTTTGATATGGAAATATACTACAGTTATGTTAGATGTAACCTTGGGGAAAAGCAGGTAAAGCGTACAGGACTACCACTATCTTTCCAGCTTCCTATAAACCTATAATTATTTCAAAATAAAAAATTTTTTTTAAATGAAACAAAAATTACACATAGACCAGATATGAGCAGACATAACTTTGGCAGTCATCAATTTAAGTCAATTGCCTTAGTCTTCTATTTTCATCACCTGAAGAGTTCTAGGCCTCCTCAACATTTAAGCTAGTTCTCAAACTTCTCACTTCCTCGTGTTTTCCTGTGCTTTTATGTTCTCATTTTTTTATATACCACTTGTATGTCTTGCAGTACCCTAGAACACACACACACACACACACACACACACACACACACACATGCACACACACACGCACGCACACATGAGTAGGGCAGGGAAGAGAGAGAAAATACTTATAATTGGTACTTGGAAAATTAACATGGAATTTCCTCAAGATTTTGTGGGATTCAGGAGCTTACAATGCTTACAGTTTGCATTGTTTTTCATCTTGCTTGCTCTGCTTCTCCACTGATATACCCTTGAATTCCTTCTTCCTGTATTATCCTAAAGATTCTGAATTATTTCCCTCTATCTTGTTAAGTTGATTGTATCCTCAGGGGTCCAGGTGAACCCTGGACTAAGGTTTAACCTTATTGAATTCTTATAATCATATGTAATAGATATCCTTATCTTCATTTTACTGAAGAGATAACTGAGACACAAAAACCTGAAATAAAATTCCTGATGTTATACAACAAACATGTACCAAACCAGGGTTTGAACTGACGTTTGCATGTCTCTCAAGTCCAAGCTCTTAACTTCATTTGCCTATAGAGTATCTATAAAGTATTGCATATAGACTACTTTGTATTTTCATTCTAATTTGCTACTGTATTCCCCCCATCCCCGGAACACTTGATGTATTTGGTTTCCCTCCCTCCTTAAGCCCCATCCCCAACCTCCATCCCCTCTAACCTTCCTAAATAACCTATGACCTAATTGTCCAATATTCTAGTCACTTAATATGCTAGTAATTGTCATTTTGTGAGCAAAATGCATACAATTGTGCCTATTTATGTTGTATATCTGTCTTCAAATATTTCATGTGCCATCATATCAACCCATTTCTTTTTTTTTCCTTTTCAGCATTTCTGAAATTAATAACAATGTGTTAGCAATTAATTTAATTTAAGCTTTTAAACACCTGCTGGGTGTTGCATGAATTTTATGAGTTTGGGGAGGAGGAATTAGCATGTGTGCAATATGGAAAGATTTTTCCTTTTTTCTCTCTTTTCCTTTATAAAAATTTTACTGCCACATCAAATTTATTCTATATATTCCTATGCTATAAAAATGCCTGCTTTTCAAACTATTGCATATGCTGGTTTTATAAGGTGCACCAAAGGGTATTTCCCTTTCCTGCATCATTTTGATAATCACTTCTGCCTCAATGCATGAAGAGGTTCTTTTATATAATAGATGTTGGAATGTGTTGATAACTTTAACAGACAGTTGTTAAATTGAGCATACATTTAGACAGCAATTTGCACTGGCTATAACTACAATACCTAGTATGCTACCAAAAGAAACTGACATATTTCTGGAAGGGCAATCACTCATTCTCTCGTAATTCATCAGATATTAAATGACAAGATTGGTTTTACACATTCTATATATCTCATCGTGGTTGACATGCAACTATTTTACTTGTCCTAGAATGCAAATCAAAGTAACATCTATTACTGTGCTCACATTTCAGATAATCAAGGCCTACAATAATGGCACAAATATTGTTAAATGTCCATTATTGCAGCACTCACTTTTATCTTCATCACCATCATTAAATTAGTTGAAAGCATGAGTGGAGAGTGTGACATTCTACTAAGTGCTTCCTGCCTTTAAAAAACTATACTAGCATCTTCAACACCAGAGAAGTAACAACAATTAATCTGCATTAACAGCCTCCTCCATCAATTCCCATCCAATCTGATTTGATGAATGTACTATGGAAATCTTGAGGCACTGGAATAGAGTTTTTATGTTTTTTTATATTTTCTTTCTTATAACATAATGATGATGCCCCAAGATAAAATATATATATATATAGCCGGGCTTGGTGGCTCAGCCTGTAATCCCGCGCCTTTGGGAGGCTGAGGTGAGTGGATTGCCTGAGCCCGCGGGTTCGAGACCCGCTTGGGCAGCGAGACCTCATCTCTACAATAAATCAAAAAATCAGCCGGGCGTTGTAGCACATGCCTGTAATTCCGGCTACTTGGAAGGCTGAGGCGGAAGGATCGCTGGAGCCCAGCAGGCGAGGCTGCGGTGGCCAGAAGCAGCCACTGCACTCCAGTCTGGGTGACAGAGACTCCAACTCTTAATGATATATATATAATTATAATATATATAATTAAATTATATATATATAATTTTTTTTTTAAGCTCAGAGAGCTAAAATCCGTGGCATGACAAATATGCACTCCATTACTCCTTAGACTGTGGGCAGACTGGAGTACTAACAGCAACACCATCCCCAATGTTTAAGAAAAACGTTGCTGATTATTCTTCCTATCAGAGATTATTTTGTTTTTGCTAATCCATATCTCATCGCTTACAATTGTTTTTCTTCTTTCTCCATTCGAGAAAAGTCTACTCATTCTTTAAGTACTTTGAGGAAACACTAACTGCTTTGAAATCACAAATATATTTTACTTACTCTTATACTCCCCAGATCTTAAAAGAGAGTGTATACTTGTTAGTAACTAATGTTTATTGAATGAATAATCTTAATCAAGCAAACATAGACAAATTCTGGCTCCAAATTGAATAACTGTGCGAGACTGAAGAAGTTAGTTAATGTTTCTGAGCCTCATTTCTCTAATCTGTAAGCTCAAAAAACTAAAATTTATCTCAAGGCCTTGTAACTTTATGAAATGTGTACATTAAGTGCTTAGCACAGACTAAAAACCTAACTCACTTTTCTTCCCTATTGTTCCTATTTTTCCATTTTCTTTTTCTCATGTTCTGTTGTTATTATAGTAATTCATATTTAGGTTTCTTTCTTCCTTCTTCAAATTCCCAGAATTGGAGTTAAACCCTTTACACACTCAAGAAAAAGCTCCTCTTGATTTGTAATGTATAGCATTCATCAACCCCAGGCTTAATGATTAGTAGCCATTATTAGAGGTGGATTTCAAGTGATGAGAATCCTCCAAAATACAATGTAGGCCGGGCTCAGTGGCTCAGACTGTAATCCCACACCTTGGGAGGCTGAGGTGAGTGGACTGCCTGAACCCGTGGGTTCGAGACCCAACTGGGCAACTTGGCAAGACCTCATCTCTATAATAAGTCAAAAATTAGCCGGGCATGATAGCACGTGCCTATAGTTCCAGCTACTTGGAAGGCTGAGGCAGAAGGATCGCGGGAACCCAGCAGGTTGACTGGGGTGGCTGTGAGTGTGCCACTGCACTCCAGCCTGGGCGACAGAGTGAGACCCTAACTCAAAAAAAAAAAAAAAGAAATACAATGTAAATGAAAATCTGATTGTAGTTCACAAGTTGTAACAGTAATATAAATACTTTGATGTTCAGAGTGAGAATTTGCATATTTCATGCATCACAACACTCTAAAAACAACAACAAAACATTGTTTTGATAATCACTCTAAGGGAAACCTGAGTTATAACTGTCAATTTTCAGAATGATAACTTTATAAAAATATTGTTATATAAAGAAGGAATACGAAAGCATACAGCAAAGGAATGAAGGATAGGTCACGGTGTGTTGGATTGTTATTTTTTAAAAGGAATATATTTTTCTGGATTTTGTTATATTTGTACTGGTTGCTTTTAAAGTTTTCCAATGTGTTGTATTTTTTTCTCTTTCAAAATAAGTATTCATTTTCACATTAAAATAAAAGAGACTTAAATTGTCTTACACCTGTCTATCAAACCTAGATCCAACGTCACTTAAAACTCTTCTCATTTATTGTTCGTCTTTTTATTTGACTAGACTGTCTACATGTACAAGAATCACATCTTTTATACACACTTTTGCCTTTCAGTGTCTACACACCAGGTCAAACATTAGACTTTCAGAAAGATCATGCGGTCCATCTTTTAACATGACTGTGAGGCATCTTGTTATATTATAGTTCGTTTTTGAGTGACTCCCTCAAGTCACTTATTCACATGAAACGTCAAGACTGGACATGACATTTTAAAATACAGTTGGTCTATTGGGATAGTACTGATACTTGCTTTCTGGATTTTTTCTGAAAATTATGACTAGGGGTGAGGTTGCTGCATCTGCCCATTGAGTTTGTGTGGTACAGCTGGAAACGTCCCATGCAAAATGCGGCAAAACTTCAAAAATGTTTCTTTGGCTGTGGGTTCCTGGGAAACAAGATGAGCAGACAGACAATAGTGCCTAGAGTAATTAGGAACAGAGTGACTTGTTCTGTGTCCTCAGGAAATTGAAGCAAACTGGGAAGGCACACCCAGAAAGTTTTTCTCTGAACTTCCCTGTCTAGTGAGAGGCAACAGCTGGCTCTATAACTGGCTGGGCTACTTCAGTTTGCAATAATTTCACTGAAGAGTAAAATATTAATACACTGTCATTTAAAGAAGTTACACAGAACTTATCCCTGAAAACCCATCATTAATCTTCATAATGACCTTCCAAATAAGACAGAAAAAATGAACACATTTTATATATAGGGAAATCTGGATAAATGAGTTTTGGTTAAGGTCAAAAGTCTGAAAAAATACAAATGGTATTTTTGCATAAATTAAGATTTCACAATGGTTGCCTCAATCCTATTCTCTGTCTGCTATAAGAAAGTGCTTTTTTCTGCCAAATGGCATTTCTAGCAGAAATAAATACTTTATAAATGCATTCCCTTTGAAACTTGCATTCAACTAGAGTCAATCTTATTTTTAGAACATTTATGCATTCCTACTTTAAAAAATCATTTAAAGTTCTACTTATAAAGATCATATTTCTTCTTTACTGCCAAAAGATCACAAATGCCTACAAGGCAGAAAACTTCCTGTTGAACAAGGGAGATTAGATGAGGCTTTCAAGAAAAGATTAATTTGTCTATTGAAATACCATTGGTATTGCTTAAGCTGGTGATTTTCTTAGCAACCATTGCAATGAAAGTAATATGACTTAATGTCACCAGTTTTAATGAGTAAACATTTTGGTGCTACCAAAATGCATTAGGTTCAGCTTAAATAAAGTAATCATTTACAAGTGACAAGAAACAAGCAATCATCAATAGAATGATATAATAGAAATGGAAAATATGAAAAGTTGAAAGAATGCTGCAATGTTTTGTAAAATTCAGTTCTCAAATAAAATAACCAGAGCTTCAAATAGCTGATATGAGCATAACTTATACATCTAATTATAAAGATTCCATTGACCAAACCACATAAACAAAGAAGCATTTGTCCTTATTTAAGAGGATACTCAAACCACAAATTGCTCTTTAGTACATTCTGAATATAGATAAGCTTAAAACTGCTTTATTTTGTCTTCATACACACACATCAAAATAGAAAATGGTTGTACGTTTTAACGTTTCAACCCAATCCTGTTCTAGCAAATTCTAGCTTACAATATGATTATGATTACATAGACTTATAAAACCACAAATGTCTTCAGTTATCTCTTGAGATTTTTCTTCTTCCCTGTTTTTTCATGTACTTAATCAAGACTCAGATAATCACATATGGTCTGAAATGCTTCTTGGACTCTCAGTTTTATAAATCACTCAAGTCCCTTAAATTAAATTAAAATACCATCATGCTCATGAAACTGTCCCACTCTCTGATCACTGCCACTACCACCATTCCCAATAGAACTGACTTCTTTTCAAAAATGAACTTTGGCTGTAAATCCCCATTGCATTCTTTCCAACTTCCCACCGAAAAGCCTGATAACCTAAACATTTGAATGTGTACAAACAAAAACACTCAAAAAATGTCCAAAACTCATTTTGACCGACAACCTACCCTCAGAAACAATAGTATTTTCATAAAATTTTCAGGCAGATGGTCCCAGGCTAAGAAAATCTATAGCAGGCTGACTTATGATAAATCTTTGTAGGCTATAGTTGCCCTGTTCACCTGAATAAAAGTAAAAATGACTTTATTGTTCATTCATTCACTGACTTCTTGCTCACTTATTCCTAAAGAGATGGCCTATTGTATAACAAGACAGAGACAATTCAGCAGAATTCTGGGTGGGGGAGAGAAGCCATGCTAGTTTGGTGGTTTAGCTTTTTGGACAAAGCATAAAATAAAGACCAGAATGACATTTTCCTACAGAAAATATAAACAGGATGGTAATTCATCAGGACTATGGAAAATTTTTGAAAATCAGTGAAGCATATGGGATAGAGCCAGAAAGATGTCTACAGGTCAGAGAGAGGGAAAGTGCAACATGAAGGATGATGGTTTCCATCTAGACCACAGTGCGAGAGGAGATGAAATGGGATGTGAGGAGCTAGTTCCCAAAAAGAATAGTTCTGCAGCATCCACAAAACAAAGGAGAAAATTCATATGCAGGCCAAGTAATAAAAACCTATTACAACATCATCAGTGAGAAGAAAGAATCCACGGTCTCCATGAAATAGCATCAATTGTAGGCCTAAGAGATAACAGGATGATATAAAAGGGAAGCATGATAGTATAAAATAACTAGACAATAATTTTATCACAAAGAAAACAAGCTGAGTTAATCAAGATATAAACTGAAAATGGTAAAGTTTAGAATATTAAACTTTAATATTAAAGTTTCTATGAAAAAATCTCCATTTTTCCATAGAAAAATTTAACCAGGAAAATGGATACTAGAATATTGAATCAATGGGAGAGGTTTGCATGCCAGTTGGAGGAGGGGCCCAGGGGTGGAGGGTTGTGAGGATGAAATCATGAAAGCAATGTTGACAGATGTGGAGGAAAAAACAGAAACCACCCAAGACCTAGTTGCAGTTCCCCCCAGAGGGAACCAGGGCAACTGAACAGAGGAAGAAGCAACTACATATTTGAAAATAAATTTTTAAGACATAAAATATGTTCTAAAATAGTAGATAAAAGAACATCAGAGCATTTGAAGCAAGATATAAAAAGAATAAGACATCTGGACATTTCATGTGGAGAAATTTTAATTATGATAATAACAGAAAAAAATCCTACACTCAAAAATGCAGAGCAAACAAAAAAAGAAACAGAAAAGCACGTTAAAAGGAGCAAAACTCAGAGTTTTCTACAACATTAAATACCAGAATATACTAGGGAAACATTCACAAAACTGTGATGAGAGAAAAGTCTGTGATCCATAAATTTTTATACCCTGCAAATTTTCATTGGCGCATAAAGCCAAAAGAAAGAAATTCTTTAAGTAATGTGGTCTCAGGAAAGAAACCACCCACATGGCTACACAGGGGGGAAAATAGCTAAAAACACTATCTAGCTAACATTGAAATGAATGAAATTCAAAGACTTAATATCAGGGAAGGTATTTTATAAAACAGCGTTTCCCGCAGAAATTGGCAAGAGATAACATTGGATCTCGATCTACGTATGGTGTCAACTAAAGAAAAGCAGGCATCAAAAATTATTGCAAGAGGAGAGACAACAAAAACGTCATCATTGTTGGCAAGAGTTAACATCCATGATACATACATGATAGTAACGTAAGTGGATAATAAAAGACAGAAAAGCAGATTCTGTTTCATACAGAAGAAAATATATTTGTTTTTACTCTTTATTTTGATAAGAAAAATAAGCTTGAAGTTACATTTTAAAAGACATAAAAATAAGCATTAGTTTTAACCAAAAGTTTAAAATAGAAACTGTATTTTGCAGATTTCTATAAAGCAAATGTAAATAAACATAGTCCATGTTGAAGCTGATAAAAAATAAAGGAATCAGCCAGGCTTGGTGGCTCAGCCTGTAATCCCGCGCTTTGGGAGGCTGAGGTGAGTGGATTGCCTGAGCCCGCGGGTTCGAGACCCGCCTGGGCAGCGAGACCTCATCTCTACAATAAATCAAACTCAGGCTGGCATGGTAGCACGCGCCTGTAATTCCGACTACTTGGAAGGCTGAGGCGGAAGGATCGCTGGAGCCCAGCAGGTGGAGGCTGCGGTGGCCGAGAGTGGCCACTGCACTCCAGTCTGGGCGACAGAGTGAGACTCCAACTCAAAAAAATAAATAAATAAAATAAAATAAATAAAAATTTAAAAAAAGGAATCTTTTTTTCTTTCAAACTGTGGGGTACAACTCAAGTTTAGGTATATAAGTTGTTCCTGTGCTCAGAGTATTTTTTAAATATTTAAGGTCTTAAACAAAATTAAAGACGCTAAGCCAATCAAATAAATTCTAATTATAAAGGAAATTATATTATAATTGTCTATAAAAAGTCAATAATTCTCAGATTGAGGTAACAAACAAGAAACAATCAAATGCCACATCAAAAGTAATATGTTTGGCATTTACTCACTGTCAGACCTGTTGCAAGTACTTTACAGGTATTGATTTATTTGGTCTTTGCAGAAATCTCTCAGGTAGTACTACTTTTGTTCACATTGTACAGATGAGGAAACTACAAAGTAAAGAGAGTAACAATTTGAAATTCATTTGAACTTCACAGGAAAGTTGAAAATAAAGTGGTACAAATATTCACCAAAGTCAAACAGAAACATAGTAGGAGTGACAATATGATTGCCAACTATTCAAGCATTGTATACAAAGAACATCGTATGATTTTAAAAAATAACACATCTAGATATTTCATGTGGAGTGATTAAGCAAAGCAAAAATTAAGATGTGCAACCATTAATATTTTTATTCTATATATCAAAAAGTTGCTACATAATTCTTGGAAAATTTGGAGTCACTGTCACTCTTAAATATTTTAATACATCTCTCTCAACTTTTGACAAATCAAATAGGCAATAAATAAAAATGATAGACTTTGATGATTATAAAGTGAACTATTACATCTAACAAAGCCCTAAACTTTCTTTTCAAATATCTTATTTTTTTAAGAATTATTTTGAAAAGGAGGAATATCTTCCATATGCTCCTAAAGTATTGTTCCTTTGTATTTTATACATATTTACATGTACACACAGAAAAAGATCCAGAATTACATCAATTAAATGTTATATGAGTTTGATTTGTTTGTAGGGTTTTGGTAGATTATATTGTTCTTCATAGCATTTTTGATATCTCTAAGTTTTTAATATGATCACAAAAGACTTCTATAATCAGAAAATGTGTCCATCTAATATTCATGCATCCAAAAAGTGCTTATTGAATACTTAAGTGTTTGAATTGGTGTTAGTAAGTGGTTACTGACCCTAAGGGGAAATCTTAAGAAGCATAGGAAAAAATACAAGTTCCTTTTTCTTTTTTTTGGTCAGTAAAGGGTTCATAAACTTGACATTAGGAATACAGTTGGACAAACGAGGAGGTTGAGTGGGATCAGTTTTATAAGAAGAGCAAAGAGTCCTAGCCTCCATTTCGCAGAAATGTACCTCACTTCCATTTTTGCTGCCTTAATGTAGTGAGAATTTCATCAGGTGCTTTGAGAAGCTTCGTTTGTCATTCCCATGGGATTTTTTTCATGCCTTCTCTCCACTGTTCCCTAGGGTCTCACTATGTGTCTATCTGCCCACCAGTTGAAAGTATCTGTCAACAGTCCCACAGTTCCCTGTCTGCTTGCTGCAAAAGACTACAAAAAGGATACTAGGGGCAGTTTCCAAGGTCTGTGTTTCTCTGGAAGGTCTAAGACATAGGCCTTGTGAAATCTCTCCCTAGAACTGCATGCTGGCAATGCAACAGTGAAAAAATGCACACACCCCTGCCCTCCTGGAATTCATAATTTTAGAAGAGAAACAGACATTGCATAAGTAATTATCAGCGTGATGAACTGAACAAAGATGGGGGTGGATGCCATGAAAAATCTATTTTTCTTTTTTCCATTGCCCTCTTTTATATTGCCGATTATCCCAATATGGACCTTGTTACCGCCTGTTTTGTTCTGTACTGCTCTGTGAGAACATTTGTTTTTCCAAGTAGTCAGTTTCTTGTTGGCATTTGCATAGTGCCTGCCTCAAATTAAATGTTCAGTGATGTCTTGCTAAAATGAATGAAGAGAAAGCATTAGGTCTCTCAATGGACTTTCTTATATCAATATTTTCTATTTAGACACAATTTTCAAGACACTAGGAGGCATGTTTACTTGATTAGTTTAAATCTTGCATCAGACAATTATTTAGAAGTTTTTAAATTTTGCTCGCTATTACCTAACCATGACACAACGTGAGGGTGTTTGTGTCAAGAAAGAGTAAAGTTAACTTTGTTCTTACCTTTAGAAGAATTATGTGCTAGTTGTTAGTGACACATTTCAAAGTAGTAAAAATATTGAAGTATTTACTTCTTTTGTTGCAGTAGTTATGGGAGAGAAGGGTCTATGATTCTGAAAGGGGAAGGAATGGTTGCAACTGTGAAAAGACCAAAGTCTTGTCAGTGCTACAAAATATAGAATTGACCCTTGAACCACATGGTTTTGAACTGCACCAGTCCGCCTAGTGATCTTTTTCCAGTAAAAGTTGCATCATGAGTACATGCCTCTCCTTTCTTCCCTTCTGCTTTTCACCTCTTCTGTCTCTGCCATCCCTGAGAAAGCAAGACCAACTCCTCCTCTGTCTCCTCCCCAACTTACTCAAGACCATTATGGTGATCCACTTTCATTTAATGAATAGTAAATGAGCTTGTAATTTTCTTAATACCATTTTCTCTTCTCCAGCTTACTTTATCGTAAGAATATAATAAATAATATACATGATATACCATACATGTTCTAATAGACTGTTTATGTTATCAATTCTGGTCGATAATAGGCTGTTAGTAGTTTTGTGTTATAAGATTTAGTTATAAGTTTTGGAGGAGTCGAAAGGTACACACAATTTTAGGGAGGATATTGCCTCTAACCCCTAAGCTGTTCAAGAATCAACTGTATTCTTTTTCCTTGGAGGTGACTTTGAGACCCTGTGAAACTTTCAGCTCTCCTTATTCAGGAATTTAGATGGGATCACCCTCATCAGTCATATCACAATAAAAGGAAGTATAGTCAGTCAATTCATAAACCTGGACTCTGAAAATTTGCTACTTTTGCTCCAGTGGTGGGGAAGCTTTTGCTAGTGCTTCTTTTTTGACTAAGACTAAGAACCCGGGCATTAGTTAGTTGACTTAAGACAAACACTATGAGTTTGGGATGTCTGGATTCAGTTGCTCCCATTGAAGAATGAGTTGGAATTAGCTCTACTTCTATATTCAGTGCCTGACCTGAGGATTATGCAACAATGAGATCTCTTGTGAACACGAGGCTATAGACACTTGAGAAAATAAAATCGTATAGACTTTGAGGAAAGAAGAGAACTCCTCTGGATTTTGTGTACTATGGCTTCAGTTTTCTGCAAGAAGTTCTCTATTGTCTGATCTGGTTTTATGCCTCTTTCCTCTGAGTCAGGGACCACCTTCTCTTCTCTAACTCATTTTTCTAACTAACTCAGGAGACTATTGCATTCTGGACAGCCCCATATCCATGGGAGGTCTTCAGAAGTAATGCTTGGTGATGATTATTGTTAAGATTGAGTTTCAATTCTGGCAGGCCTAAAATTGGGAATCAGATAGAGATACATTAGGATATGTATTTTTAAGCCCATGAAGTAGCATATCATCCTTTCCTCAGCTGGGACAGAGCAACCCAAATCATCAATAACCAATGCATAGGCTCAGAATATTTTGAAGACAAATGAAAATTTCTGGTTCCTATATATGTGAGATATTCCCACACTTCTGAAGTTACTGGAGGCTATGTAATCATCAGTACTATAAAAATTTTCAAGATCCATTTCCATGTGTACAGTTAGAAATTCATCCTATAAGTCAACCTCAGTTATGCTATCACTGTGTGAAGATAATGGTCTTCCTTTCCCCATATCCACACTCATAATGTCTGCTCCCCAAGAGCCTGCAACTTTGAAAATAATAAGCACCACTTATTGAAGAACTACCCAGAGCACATGGCAAGTATCATTCCAGAGTTATCTCATTTATCACCCACCATGAGAGCGATGGTATCATCCACTTTTCAAATAATGAAACTTAGGATCATAGTAAATAACAAACCTACATCCATTCAGCTATAAATCACATACAGAAAAATATGTTAGAGTTAGATATAGTAGACTGGAGGAGAAAGTTACCACTTCTGGCTGGGATATTATAGAAGGTTTAAGGATGGTGCTCATTTGTGAACTCAAGCTTGAAGGAGTGATTTGAGTAACAAGGGAAGTAGACTACCATCTGGTCTAAGAATTGGATTTCAGTCCAGCACTAGTTCTTTTATATTTATTCATTTATGAAAAATATATTGATATTTACTATGTGCCAAATACTTTTTTTGCAAGGAAATTCAGTTTGTTTTAACAGTCAAAATTTGTATTTTTGTAATGCTTACTTCTCTTGCAGGAAGGAAATGAGACAGTGTACAAATACACACATGACTTGTCATTTTGTGATAAGTCTTATAAAGATGAATGCAACAGGATGACAGAACAGAGAGTGATGGAGGTGGTGGTGCTGCCATGTTTTATGTAGTTTTCAGAGAAGACCTCACTGAGACTTGACAAACTGCTGAAGGGCACCATCGGTTTATCTAGGGGAAGAACATTTCACATGAAGGCAATGGCTAATGTGAAGTCTTGAAGTAAAAGAATATGAAATCAGAGAGGGAGCTGGGACCAGGTAACTTGGGGTCTGGGAGTCAGTGAGAAAAATCTAAATTAAACCTTGGGTGTGTTTGAGAGAGGAATTACACTTAGATTCTTAGAAGGATAACTCTAGCTGCCGCTTAAGTAATGAGTCCGGTATTACAATTCTGGACCTAAAAAGATTTAAATACATAAGTTCTACAAGATGCATACAGGCAGGCTCATTGCAACAGATCATGACATCCTGACCAGCAGCTTAATTTAAAGCAAATCTGTAACTCTGCGGTGGCCGACATAGAAGTCCCATTAGATGCACTGCAAATCTCATTGATTTATAAATCTAGCCACTTGGGAGACTGAGCTGTGGGAGTGGGGGCTAGAGAGGGATCCCATTCATGTGTTCTGCCAGAAGTTCCAAAACTAGCTTAGAAATGGAGGGGAACAAGAGTTAATCCAGTTACCTCAGCAACTGGAGTGATTTATTTTTGCAGTAGGAAGGTCTCACATAGAATGGCACCTCTATTATCTTCAGTTGGAGGTGAGTTGGCAAGTCTAAGGACATGCTAAGTGACTAGCAGGTTTCAAACTCTACAATAAACTTGTGACTCATACAAAAACTTCAAGGGCTGTGCCACTTGATGAAGTAACTGTACCCACTGTCCTTTTGCAAACTTCAGAACCTATGTCTGCTGGCCCAATTTCAGCTCTGTTCTGTGCCTCCTACTTCACATTCCACTTATATTTCAGACACCTCAAATTAGGTGTTCAAATCTTACCTTCATTTCAATACATGCATTATCTTCTCCAAAAGGCATCTGTGTTTTTGCTCCAACTTCCTTTCTCTAGAAGCAGTACTGTCATTACCAAAACTTCCAAGACTATACAGTTTGATATCTCTTTCAGCTGCTAATTCTTCTTCAGATTTAATATCTAAATGCAAAAAAAGTCCGTTTCTCCTCTTGAAATGCCTTGCTAGTCTGTCCTTCTGTTCCTGCTTTGTTCAAGTTTTCATTGGCTTATATTTCACCTGCTTGAAAATCAGGAACATGTCTCTACTCTCTTCTAGCTAAACCTAGTCTTCCTCTATTCCAAAACATTTCAGACTCTGCCTCTGGACTCAGTTTAGGAGATGATTTGAATTATGTCATCTCTTTAATCGAAAACCTATAACAGCTCAGTATTTTATCTAGCAAATTAAGTTAATGTTCCACTCTCTAGATTTAAAGATCTTTTCAGGCTTGGCAGCACCCAAGTACTCTCAAAAATAGCAACACAAACAACAACAAAATTGACTTAGACAATAGTTAAGGCAGCACAAAGAAAATTTTTTGAGGAACACTTACAGTAGGGTAAAGGAGACTTCAGTAGGAAACTGTGCTCAATTCCAAATATGACAATGACAAGGGACTCATGACCAAGAAGCAGGTTTGCAAAGAGGTGAGGAGACAGTGAATGGAACATTACTAGGAGGACACACCATGGATCTGGGTGCCGGGGATTCTGATTAAATAAACCTAACAGGATTCTTGCTGAAGATTGGCCAGGACAATCAGGAATCACCCAGGAAGTAGTGGAATCGGAGTCATGTGACCAGATATAAAGCATGCTCAGATATTGAGAATAGGAGGATTCTTTCTAAAATGACATAACAGGATTCTTGCTAAAATTGTCCGTTGCTAAGAGGGACATAGTCAAGTCAAGAAGAGGGTTCGGGGGAGCCTGACTAAAGTTAGGTAAAGGAGAGTGACTTGTCAGGACCACACGACATTCCATAAACTGGTGGAATTTAACTAAGATATTTTCCTAACAGACTCTCACACATAACACACACCTAGCCCTGACTTTCCTTATTAGAAACGCCTGCATGATTTGTCTACCCACCCAAATAACACTCTTTAGAGCCTAGGGGGGAAAAATCTACATCTTCATGAAACGTTTATGAAGTCCACACTTTCTCATTACTTCCTTACAACTCAGAGTTTATTCTTTCTGTTGGTGAGCAAGTGCACACCGCGCACAGACTATATAGGTCAAGTCCTGTATCAGATGGAAACAATATGACATGATCCCTTTAGTAGTGACTTCTAGGCATCCTGACATATCCATTCTCTTCTTCTTTTATAATAACACCCAGGAAGTTCAGCTAACTAGGTGTGAGAAAAAGAAATGTACAATTTTCAAGTTATGACATTAAAGAAAGGAGCATGCCGCCTACTTTTTTCTCTCTCCCTTTGTCTTAAATGTACAAGTGTTACTGAAGCTGGTGCACTCATCTTAGGCCATGAGGTGGAAGCCATATGAAGTAAGAATAATTGGTTTCTGGATTAATGTGGAGCTCACCATCCTATAGATATGAGGAAATGTTTGTAAAAGACTTAGTATGGTAGCTGGCACATAGCTAATAATAAAAAATAATGGATAATGACATGATGATGAAAAAGAGGATGTTGATGTTTGTGATGGTGATAACTAAGATTATGATCACAATGTCTTTGTTAATAATATATACTTAGGAATTTGAATTTTCATCACGTATGGCTGTGAAAAGAAAGCTGCAGGTTTTACCAAGTGAAAGTAACCTAGTTGTATTCAATCTTACTCACTGTTCGAGATAGAAAAACTAAAGTCATGCAGCCTTTGGTAGCTCTTTGCTAGGATCATTGATCTTCTCATTAAGGTCAAATTTAAAAACTGGTAAATACAGAAAAGACAGAGAAGTCAGAAAAAAGAAGACTAGACCAGGCAAAGAAATTAACTTGATCTAATAACAAAGAATTTGTTGTTTGGTTATAAGACTGAATGCCTAACAAAGGCCTCACAAACTAGAACTAAGGAGATAGTGATTCCTTCTAATGAAAGCTTGAGAGTAATTTAGGGTTTAAAATGAATGGCAGAGTAGAGGATGAAGCTTTTGACAAAAATGTTGCATTCTACAAATTGTATCTCCTTCCTCTTTTGAGGGATTAAAGTGAATATTAGAATTTCTTTTTAATTGCTAATAAGTGTTTAGATTGATTTTATTTTAACTTGAGTACATAGAGAAGAGGACCCTAAGAAGCCACCACTTTTAGTAAGGATAGAGAAGTTTTAAAATATAAACTTCAATGGCAACACTTAAGAATTTGTTTTTTAATTAATCATATTTATTTTAAGTATAAAACAACATTAGGCATATCTTTTAAAAATGCCCAAAGTGTTAACCGGGCTTGGTGGCCCAGCCTGTAATCCCGTGCTTTGGGAGGCTAAGGTGAGTGGATTGCCTGAGCCCGCAGCGAGACCTCATCTCTACAATAAATAAAAAAAATCAGCTGGTCATGGTAGTGCATGCCTGTAATTCCAGTTACTTGGAAGGTTGAGGCGGAAGGACCGCTGGAGCCCTGCAGGTCGAGGCTGCGGTGGCCGGGAGCGGCCACTGCACTCCAGTCTGGGCCACAGAGTGAGACTCCAACTCAAAAAAAAAAAAAAAATGCCCAAAGTGAAAAGAAAATTACAGAATGTTATTCTAAATAAAATAAAATACATGAAATATTTAGAAAGAGATATGATCTGATTTGAATTAAAGTATTTTGCATCAATGTGGAAAGAAATGACATATACTAGAATTATGTAGAATTATTATAAATCTGTTGTATCGCAAGCTATTATGTAGTAAGGATCATGATCTACATTTCTTCTTAATTGCCCCACCCAATATCTCTATGATCTGAGGTCTAAAACTAAAACACCATTGTGTATTTATAGGCTCATCTCATAGTTAAAGAATTATCTCCATATTATTACATTTTGTCTCTAAAAATACTGCTGTTGTAAGTATTGTTATAGAGATTCCCAAATGCAAAAAAAAAAGGTTTGTTTTTCTAATTCCTTCTTGAATGATTTTTCTGTTCATATGTACTGACTTGTAGGTAACTATTATTTAAAACTATGTATGTATATGTGTGTATATTATACATGTGTGCATATTATACATGTGTGTATATTATACATGTGTGTATATATTTGAGGGCAGGAACTATTTGCCTTTTATAAATAATAACTTCTCCACCCTCATAACAAAATTATGAAGTAAAGATTAGTGATGTATTCATCTAATAAAATGAGGAAACAGACGTAGAAGTTTAAGTCAATTGCCCAAGTTCTTGCTAAAATCCACATGGAGCAAAACCCCAGCCTTCTAAGAACTAATGCCAGGCTTTAACATTTCAGCAAGAGTCTTCAACACATACAAGGTCAAGCAGACAAGATACACTTGTGAAACAGGTGTGTGAAAAAAACTGTTAAGAAAACACGAAGGAAATGTGTAGACTGTTGTAAACTAGAGACCAATGCTTCTTGGGAAGCCAAGGGTCCATATACCTTGCTAGATGCAGGCTAGTGAGACTTCAACTCAAAAAAAAAAAAAAAATGCCCAAAGGGAAAAGAAAATTACAGAATGTTATTCTAAATAAAATAAAATATATTAAATATTTAGAAAGAGATATGATCTGATTTGAATTAAAGTATTTTGCATCAATGTGGAAAGAAATGACATATACTAGAATTATGTAGAATTATTATAAATCTGTTGTATCACAAGCTATTATGTAGTAAGGATCATTATCTACATTTCTTCATAATTGCCCCACCCAACATCTCTATGGTCTGAGGTCTAAAACTAAAACACCATTGTGTATTTTGCTATACTTCTCATTTTTTAAAGAGAAGTCAGAAGCCTTTACTTTCAAGTGAAATTTACTAATTTTCAAAAATTGGCTCAAAATAATGCTAAACATTCTAGGGTCAGCTAAAACACCTCCTCTTTCAGCCAAGTGTAGTTCATAGATCAATAGTCTCTAACCTCTACAGGTCATCATGCACTCTGCAACTGAAATAATTAGGCAGGAAAAAAAACCCTCAGGCCTAATTTCTGACTCTAGAGTTTACTAACTCTGACTTTGACATATAATTTAACTCCTCTGAACTTCAGTTTCCTGACCTTGACATATAATTTAACTCCTCTGAACTCCAGTTTCCTTATCTAAAGTTAAGAATCATGCCTACCTCACAAGACTACCGTGACAATTTAGTGAATTAACACTTATAACTCAATTAGCACAGTTTCCAATACATAAGGCATGCTTCCATCCATGGTCCTAGCTATATAATTTGTATCGCTACTTCATGTTGCCTTTTTTTTTTTATTATTCATCATGTATTTGATTAGCTTAAAGTTAGGCTTACATCTAAGTAAGTTGCTTCCCAGTTAATGTCATTGTTAGGGTCAGGTTGAAATATAATGTTATTTTGATAGCCTTTTGCATAACTGGCTGATGCCAGAATATTTTTTCCTTTGTGCTCTATAATTTTAAACTCAAAGTGCTAATCTCCATTAAAAGCTGATTTACTTTGGAGACATTATTCCAAAGAAAAATTTTTATTCACTTTTGTAAGTCTCTGTTTGGCAAAGTTTTAGGTCTTTTCTGGGGGGGGGGAGGAAGATAAGACGGAAGAGGAAGAGACCATGAAACCAATGGGCGTAAGAGAGAGAGTCAGCAGAGGAGGAAGCTGGCGTTGAAAGGGCCTAAGCCACACACATCAATCATCTCTCACTTTATTTTTTTATTTATTTATTTTTTGGGGTTGGAGTCTCACTCTGTCGCCCAGACTGGAGTGCAGTGGCCGCTCCCGGCCACCGCAGCCTCGACCTGCTGGACTCCGGTGATCCTTCCGCCTCAGCCTTCTGAGTAGCTGGAATTACAGGCGTGTGCTACCACGCCCGGCTGATTTTTTGATTTATTGTAGAGATGAGGTCTCGCTGCCCAGGCAGGTCTCGAACCCACGGGCTCAGGCAATCCACTCACCTCAGCCTCCCAAAGGCGCGGGATTACAGGCTGAGCCACTGAGCCCGGCTCATCTCCCACTTTCACAAAGGATCCCTGGGTTGCCAGTTGTAATAGGCAGGGCCTAATGAGCACACGGAAACTACAGGAGCATATGAAAGGAGCGGGAATTTGTTACACAGAGGTTGAAAGACCTGAGAAGTCAAATGGATCTGCCTAGTTATCGAGACATGAGCAATAGTGCAGGAAACACTTACTCTCCTGGGCCAAAGGACAGGGGGAAGTGGTAGCAGCAGTTTCAGAACCCAGGTATAGGGATCACCTGGAGAAAACGAAAACCAGATGGGCCTGCCTGACAGCACCTGAGCTGTGGAGGAAATGCAGCTGAGGCCTGAGAGGCTACTCGAGGGAAGAGAGAGAAATACCCTGACCTCTCTCCCCTCACTCTGACCTCCCACCAGGACCCTCTGTTGGTCAAACCCAACCAGAAACCAGCTTGTATGAGAGCCCTAGATATCTAGCCTGAAGGACCAGAAGCCTCCTCACCCTTTGATGCAGCCAAGAGTAAGTGAAAAATCAAATATGGATATAAAGGCAAATAGGTTAAGGGAACCATATCAGTAAGTTAAACATGCAGTGCACCACAGTTAGCACAATCCATGATGTTCCCTTAGATTCTTTCCTAAATAAGTTAACTATAGCTTTTTACTATTACACATCTTTAGAGTGTGAGCTCTCTAAATGACTACATTGAAGGAAGAATTGCAGCGGTGCTCTGTAATGACCTAGAAATTGGAGTCAGAAAAACCTGGCTCATCTAAACGCTGAGGTGTACAGGTGAGAGAATGGTTGAATAATTGTCTTATATTTTTTGAGTTTCTGTTTCTTTGTTTATTAACATGAAATAATTATTCTTGCCTTTATGGGGTTGAGTGAAGACTAAATAAGAAAACCTCCAAAGTACACAGCATGGCATCAGTCTCAGAGTAGGGACCTGTACGTGCTTTGTCTTCTCCATTTTCCTTTAAGAACTCACTTTACGTTTTCTTCTATTTGAAAGATTAATTTTCACCCGCCGTTTTTATCTGTTTCCAACACTGAGAAATTCCTGTTCTGAGAGAGAGAAAAATCCAAAATCCTACCACCCTCTGGATGCCCTTTCCCATGGTCTTCCGAGCAGGTGCCCATTCCACATCTTCCAAACCTCTCATTTCTGTTCTTTCTGTCATTTATGCGCCCAGCCACTTCAAGTGTCTCTCCTGATGCCATGCAAATTATCTTATCACTTAGCTGTCTCGCTTCCCCTTAGTGAAACAATTTTCACAGAAACCACTGAACTTTTCCTCTGGCATTCCCTAATGACAACATGGATAAAAAATGTGGCAAGTTATTGGGAAAAAAATGAAGGAACAAGGTGTCAGCACAAGTGTATTTTCCTTCTGGAGACAAATACACACATGTATATATTTCAAAAATAGCAATTTGTTTATAAGCAAAATGGCAAGCAAGAAATATGTTTCCTTCACTCTCTTGAGTATCTGGCTAAGAAAATCTTCCTACAGGAGTTATTTCTCCTGTAAAATGATGGAATGTGGAACCCCAGTGTCTTTTTATCTGTGTCAGTCTGTTCATTTCCCAGGGGTGAATAGGACAGGACATTTTCTCAGGGTAAGTAGAGGGCTGATTTTTTTTCTCTTTTTCTCCAGCCTGTCTTCATCATATATAGAGCAATTCCACTGAGTGTGAAAAACAGGCACTTGAAAAATATTCCTTTGATTAAAATAAATCCATGTATAGAAAGGTAGTCCCCTAGGTACTTTTATATTTTACTTTTTCCCTTGTTTTTTGAACTACATGAGTGTGTTTATCATTTTTTTTCAGAAGTCGCTTGTATTTAAGTTTTCCTTAAGTCACCTTGAGATTCAATTGTTGAAGTGGCTATTTGCTGCATCCATTCCTAGTGGTTTTATTGACCCTAGATAGCCCAACAAAGAGCAGCCAAAGAGATTCATTTAGAAGCTCAAAATTGCATGGTCTTTGCCTACCTGTTTGACATCACCCCACCACTTATTCCCAAATACCACAGCCAGACAAATAGGCCTCATTATTTTTTGTCACATAATTAAAACTTTCTCCAAACTTGTGATGTTGGTATGTACTGTTCCCTCACTAAGAATTAGCATATAACTAGCATATAACTAAGTATTATATGCTGCCCCTCTTGTTATCAGTTCTCAGTGAAAACATCACCTCCTCAGAGAGACTGTCTCCAAGCACATAGTCTAAAATAACCCCTTCTCATCACTTACTCTCTCCCAAGTCTTCTGTTATGTCATCTTTAAAACAATTGTCTAGCATCATCTTGTTCATTGTTTATTCAAAGTCAGTCTCCATTCACCAGAATATAAATCCCTTAGAGCAAAGGTAGTACCTATATTGTTCTACCTCTGAGGAATTTGGCACATGGTAGATACTCATAAAGTACTGTGGAAAAAAATGAATGATTGAGTAAATAACCAATCAATGAGGCCTTCTGTAGCCAGTAAGTGTGAGCTCCTGGAGACTGATTACTGGGTCTTGTTCACTATTTACTGTTGGGAGTCAGCCATGGAGGCCCACTGAGCATTAGGGATCAGGAAGGGTCGTTGACCCCGAGACCACTAGGATGTATTCAGGAGCTATTTGACCCCATTTTTCCCCCTTTCTACTCAGCACTAACCAGATTAAGCTCCTGTGAGCTCAAAACATAAAACTCTGAGACCGGGACGGACACAAGCTAACTTTAGAAGCTCATTGCTCCCATTCTTCTGCAAACTGCAGTTTTGGCTTTCATACAACTTATAATTCAAACTTGTGTCACATTTAAGAGCCTTAGTATTGGTCACAAACTTCTGGGTCATGATCTTAGGATATTGAAGGTGTAAATTGTAAAATATAGTTCTAGATGACAACCATTTTGTTGAAAGAATGTGGCTGGGTTACTTGTAGGTAGCCCACTGTGAACTTTGGACTGGGCCACATTGCAAACATTCTGGGATGGGTCACTTTTGTTTGTAAAGTAAATACTTAAGCTTCTATAGAATTGTTTTACTTGGCATAAATCAATCAGCTTAGGATGAAAAAGGTTTATAGAATATGTCAGTCACAGATTAGGTTATCCTTTGTTATGGGATTTTAAGATTATCATATGAAAAGGGTTTAAAGGCAATCATTGATTAAGTTTTCATGGATTAAGGTTTCTGGTGGGTGGGGGACGCCCCTCCCACATCTGACTTTGTGTATAAAAGACCCGTTGTAATTCCCAATAACACACATCACTTCTGCACTAGACCGGAGTCCAGTCTCTTTCTTTCTCTCTCTCTTTCTCTCTTCTTCCCCCCAATTGCCAACGCCGTCTCCAACTTTGGGGTACCTGAACCCGGCTGGAGCTGGTCCCCAGCAATTTACCACCAGTGCCTATCACATAGTGAGTAGTAACTGAGTGTCTACTGTGTCTGGCACCAGGCTGGGCAAGGGTGATGCACCATTCAGTATTGAGACAGAAACTTTGCTCTAGTGGAAATTGTTGTGCTTAGGATAAGGCAGGCAATTAAACAAGTAATCATCCTGTGATAAGTACCTCACTATAGAAAGTACAAGGCCTTTTGAGCTGTTATAACAGAGGAAACAGATATTCTAGGGACTGCTAAAACCTGGCAGAAATGACTGAATAGAGGATGGAAAGAAGAGGGGAAGGACTAAAGAGAAATGAGGAAAAAAGAGGACAAAAGAAGGAAAAAAGGAAGCCAAGTCTCCTTCATATACTCACTACAGGAATCTATGATTAGAGGCTACCATTTTGCTCTCAAGTGCCCCTCTAAAATAACTATTATGCAATAATAATAATTATATGCAATAATAATAATAATTATTATTATTATTATGCAATAATAATTTCCCCATCGATGGATGGGGAAAATGAGTCTCTTGTTAATTAAGTCCCTCATCCATGGTATCAGATGTTTACTCATAGGTTTAGGACCAGCACCAGACTTTCCCTACTACTACTGTTCATTCCCTATATCTTTGGTGCTGTCTTCCCGACAATGCTTCAATGAACAGTCTGGCCATTTGAAAAAATTCTCAGACATGTGGCATTGCCAGGGATCTCAGGGAGCATTTCAGTTATAGAAAAGGTCTCAAGATTAGTAATTTTCTAAGGATAACATGACCAGGTAGAGGGCTCAATTCTCTTTCATACCAGCACCTTTTATTGGTGTGAGTACAAAGGAGAAATCAACCTGACTAGGGAAGGCATTGCTTCTAGGCAGAGTAGTAAATGACTAAAAGAAACAATTACTGGAAAGGGGAGAAGACTTCCTTGCTCCCAGTAAAATCTACTCTCTCCTCTGCCTTTACCCTTGAATTGGGCACCTTTTAGAATGACTAGGAGGCTTCTGTGGGTTGTTAATAATAGTAACCAGCTTGGGAACTTGGGTGAGCTAGAACTTGCTCATTGCACTTTATGTGATACTGCCAAATTTACCCTCTCAGCAACCATATTTGGTCAGTCTTAGTGTCTTGTCCATTTGACAGAAAGGCGCCTGATGCTTTAGAGCACTGTTTCTTAAAATGAAACAACTGACAAGAGGCAACATTTGGGTTCAAACTCAGGTCTTTCGGAATGCAAAACCCACGACTGATGCCTTAGAGGCTGCTGTCTTCTGTTGTTATAAATGTACACGTAGGTGGAAAAGGCAAAGGATACATGTTTCCTCTACACATCTCACATACGTGACATTTTTGCTAGTGAGAATTCCTATTTACAAAGACCTTCTTGGATTCTGCATCTATTTACAGTTTTAAGTACTGTGTTTCTCAAGATGGCCAGTTATCGGGAAGTAGTTTCTAAATGATGGTCTCTAAAATTCAGTGGACATCTCTATTATCAACAGGAACAATTGACTTTTATGCAGGACGGCAGGCAATGCAATGTGCCCGGTGCCTCGCTCACTCACTGAGAGGGGCAGTTCACTTTGATACTGAAGGAAGAGAAGTTCAGAGGAGCTGAACCACACAGAACATCGTCTTTGAAGTAGGAATGGCGTGGATTCAAATGGCAACCTGGCTATTCACTTTGGGCAGGCAACTCAATTTCTCTGAACGTCAGCTCTCTTAATGAAAAACAGACCACAGTACAAGGTTATTGTGATGACTGAGAACTTGAGAAATGATCCGTACGCAGCATACACAAAGGGTACTGATTTGATTTCTGCCTCTCTCTCTCTCTCTCTCCCTCCCCTCACCCTCCACAGATAGGGTAGATGTAGCCTTCAAACATACATAGTTAAACTTCAAAGCTACACTTTTACCACTATTCCAATTTTTCTTTAAATAAATAAGCTGTCCAACATTTATTGATATACAAAGCTAATGGCATGAATGGGAAAAAGTAACAATGTTCCCTGTTGCTTCTTCTCCCTGAATCTTGAATCAATGGGGTTCAGTTGAAGGGAACAACCCATACCTACAAATTCTAACTTTTAACAGGCATTCATAGTTTCCTAAATATCAGCACTGACAGAGGCCTCAAAGACAAATACAAACATCTTATTTTACAGAAAAAAGACCTGAAATCCAGAAAGATGTGGAGTGACTTTACATCTTAATTATACCTTTGAAATGCATAATTAAAATGTGTACTATTTCTAGGTTATTGTAACATGTATTAAACTTACCATTTTTTCTTCTTTTTTCTGGTTTTATTTATGAAATTTAATTGTGATAAATATGCTTTGGCTTCATTTTACCTACACATCAATATATCTGAAGAAAATTTTATATTCAGGCCCTATTAGTTCACAATGTAAATTGGAAACAGACTCTTAATGGTCAGCTACTAAATGTTTTAAAAACACGATAGGCCCACTGGAAGCAGGCAGCTGCACTGACATTCTTCCTAGGGCAAAGGGAAAAAACAACCACTAAGAAAAAAATGTACTGATTCTTGATTTGGTGTTTCTCCATCACCAGATTTATTGACCTGCAAGAAAAATCGGTGGCTGTTTTGTTCCAGTCAATATTAATTTCTAGGGTCAATAAATCCTGGTAATGAATGGAGAATGTGAGTCAATGTGTGCTCATTAGATGTGTTCACAGAACGTGCTATGTGTAAAATAAAAAAAAAATCAATCACCTTTATCAATTTTCAAATATTATTTCTGACATCTTTTTGAACCTTTTTTCTTTTTGTTTTCTTTTGGAAGTGACTTTAGATGAAAAAATCATCATAGAGTTAAGACTGCTTGCCACATAATGGTTGCCTCTGTATTCCAATGGCTTTTCCTTTAATGTTCTTTTGCAGCTCCCAGGACGGGACTGACAGCTATGTGGAAAGAAGATAATCATCTGTTCTGCAAATAGGATTTTGCTACCACCAACCTTATAAAGCTAATGATGTCTCTCTTCTTCAGTCAGAGTGGAGATAGAAAATGGCCATCAAAAATGGATAACACAGGATATTTGGTAAATATTTCCATGTGAAGAAGTACACTGAAATCTTTTGTAAGCATACTTCTAGATGGTACCTAGAAAACTAAATGAAAAATAATAATTAAAAATACTATCATTTATTGAGAACCTATAAGTTCAAACACTATGAGACAGGTACTATGCCAGACGTTTTCAAATATTAGTTCTAATCTTTTAAAATAATCCAACATATTTCAGCTTTTCCAGTTGGGAAACTACCACTAAGTAAACTTAATGACTTTCTCGCTATTTCATGTAATTCCAAAGCCCTGTTCCTCTCCACATTACCCTGCTGCTTCTTCTATAGCAAGAATTCAAGAGAGCAAAACTCTTGAAAATGTGAAGGTGCACTATCAGCTAAGTCATATCCATAAACAGTCATAGTTATATCAATAAAAGGAATTTCACATCATGAAAAGAAATTTTTATAGCTTGTGTCAATTTTGAGGAGCTTGTCCTTCAAGTGAATATTTTATTTTATTTATTTATTTGAGTTGGAGTCTCACTCTGTCGCCCAGACTGGAGTGCAGTGGGCGCTCCCAGCCACCGCAGCCTCGACCTGCTGGGCTCCAGCAATCCTTCCACCTCAGCCTTCCAAGTAGCCGGAATTACAGGCATGCGCTACCACGCCCGGCTGATTTTTTGATTTATTGTAGAGATGAGGTCTCGCTGCCCAGGCGGGTCTCAAACCCACGGGCTCCGGCTCAAGTGAATATTTTAAATCCCTAAAATATCATATTGTCAATCAGGTAAAAAATATTTTTAATAGTTGAGTTTTTATGGTTCCATTTGTTATTTCATTTTATTTCAAAATGAAAGTCTGTTTTGTAAACCTACAAAGTTTATATGTTCTCCAAATAATTGAATAAACTCCTGATGACATTTGAGTGTTGACGAGAGAGGAGAGAATGGGGGAAATAAACCATTTTTGCTATAGTGAAGAATGTACTTATAAAAGTCCATGTGTATTTTCAGACCAATCATGATCATGTTAAATAAATATGGCACACATTTTGTGCTAAGTTTTCAAAATCGTGTTTCAAATAAGCATCCTGAAGGACGCTATTTCCTGAGGGCTGCCTTACCCACAATATAAAACAGGTTTTGCTCACACATTTCCAAAGTAACTGACAGAACTCATAAGCTCAGCCATGTGAAATAAGCCAAAAGAAGCTGCATTCAAGGTGCTGTCCTATCACTAAATCACCTCTACCGGTTAGTACATAAGCTCAGCCGTCCAATACCCTCCACATCCTACTAAATGTTCTCCATCGTCTGTACACTGATGTTATTTCATGTGGTTCTAATGTAGGAATGGCTTGTAAGAAATATTTCTTCCTAAAGGTGTTCTGTCTTATATTTTCATTTGTGAATTTGGTCATTGAAAAAATGTGTATGAGAGAGGGAACAAGAGAAAAGAAAGAGAATATCATGTGTGTCAAGAAAAAAAAAAAGAAATCAAATCACCACAGTGTTTTCTCAAGGAAAGCGAACAATACAAGGATCTGGGAAGATAATATGCATGAGTTCATTTACTCCTTTCTCAAAAGATAAATGAGCACTTCAGAGCTCTATTTCAGCATATTAACCTAAAGAGAGCTCACTAATGCTACATTCCAAACCTCCAATTGTCCTGAGAAACAAAAAAAAGTAGCCAGGGCTGGCCGTGTGAGCCGTTTGGGACTGCTAGGGCTACTAAGGGAACTGTTTCCTTAGGAGCTTCTGGGTGGCCTTCTGAGTATCACAAGTAGATCATGTTGCAGTAATTCAGTCCTTTACTGTTTATGCTTTGGACCAACTCCCAATTTCAATAATATAGTGAGAAAAAGTGTTACAACTCGTAGGCATGAGTGCTTGAATTCCAAACCTATGGCAGCCAGTTTTTGATCCATGGTACTTTAACCTAGATTCTCATTCATATTCAATTAGCTTCTCTGGGTATCCATATATCTAACCAGGGAGGTGCATGGAGCTAAATATACACACATGGAAGGGTTTTCATTGATCTAGTATTTACATATATAGAAATGCACACTGATTAGTATCAGAATGCTATAAAAGCACAAACATATGCACATAATTACTATATTCTCTTTCTTTGATTGCAGCAAGAAATATTGTTCCTTTTGGGCTGCTTCCATACCAGCTGCTATGTCCTTTCCAGCTTCCAGCTGTAAGATTTAATGTCTAACCTTGGAATCTATTTTCTATCCCCTGACCTGCTTCAGAATTTATACCTTGAATTCTCACGATTTTCCTGCTTTGTGCTACTGTTCATTATTACATTAAAAGCCAGATATCAATCCGCATTACAGATCTATTTCTAAAAGCTGGGGGTGAGTTTCAGAAAGAATACCAAGAATTCCTTCATTTCTGTAGTTACTTCATTGTCTCCTAGAACAACAGCAAAGAGTCAGCAGAAAAGCAGTCTGGTTTCATCTGATTCATCTTCTTTTGTGTTTAATTAGTGAAAATGTATCAAGTTTTAGAAATTTTAAAACAAAGAACACCAAAGAAGAAAGTTCCTTATAACATCCCAACATAAAGTAGTGTTTGCTTTCTAACCCATATACTACTTAGTAAATCTGAATCTGAACTTTTTATTTCTCAAGATATCACTTTTATTTTAGCAAGTGTACATAGAGAATATATTATATGAAGCAGGACCTTAAAATGTATTATGAATAGTATAGTAGCCCATATGTTAACTGAGTGCACATCGGGACCTCTCTTCTTTCTTTCCAAATGTCTTTTTGTGTTGTTGTTTTTGTTGTTGTTTTTAAATGTATTCGGCCACGTAGATGACTCTAGACATAAAGATACAACTAAAAATTGTTAATCTAGTGGTTCTGGCTATTATCAAGTTTTGAATTGAACTTTTATTTTTTGACTTGGGAATTGGAGTAAATTATCCAAATTGAAACTATTGAAAATTTTTTCAACCATTATAAAATCATTGAAGTCAACTGATAACTTGGTTTAAATAGCCTCAATGCACTCAGCCATGTGAAAAGGCAGCACTATTCCTGGCCTTTAGTGTTCTGACTCCACACCCATATATACACTGCACCACTCTCACTTGAAGTCACTTTCCATGTTCCACCATCTGCCTTGTCCTACTCAACTCTGTGTTCTTCCTTATTTTCTATTTAAATGTTGTATTGTTGTCATTGCTTCCATTGAAATGAGCAAAAAAACAAAAAAAAAACAAAAAAATGATATAGTGACGGAGTAGGAAGAATGTTAGAGAAAACCCTGGATTCGAATAAATTCTAATATAAGTTTAACCAGGAAATTTGTTCAGCCAGGGACTTTGGATAAGGCTTTTAACTTCTAAAGTCTGAGGGTTCTCATCAGCAAAAAGAGGATATTAATTTACCAAGTAGCATCTACAAAGAAACAAGTTGTTTTTCTGTAACCCATCAGAACTATGGTCATTGTAAACTAGAAAGTGTTTTGGGTTTAATTATGCTTCTTCAAAATTCATATGTTGAGGCCCTAACCTGGAATACTTTAGAATGTAACTATATTTGGAGATAGGGTTTTTGAAGAGGCATATGTTTGGACCTTCATTCAGTATACCTGGTGTACTTATGAGAAGAGATGATTAGGACACAAATACGCACAGAAAAACATGATGTAAAAACACAGTAAAATGAAGGCCACCTTCAAGTCAAGGAGAAAGGACTCAAGAAATAAAACCTACTGAACCTTGATCTTGGACTTCTATACTCCAAAATCATAAGTAAATGAATTTCTGTTATTTAAGCCACCCAACCTATGGTATTTTGTTACTGCAACCCTAGCAACCAGCACTGAAGATATATTCAAAGTTGAAGTACTTGTTCTCCATGTCAGTCCTTCTTCTTTTAGTCATCATTTTATTCCAAAGACATTTTAACCAATCCAAGCCCACCTCCAACATGCGTTGAAAAACCTACACATACATACCTGTGAGCAAAACAAATGTTTACTCCCTCTATTTACATACATTTAAGGATCATTCTTCTAATCTAGATACCTCGGTTAGAAGATGAGGTCAAATTTTAGCCAGATTTCCAGTTGCATCACTAATTTTAGGAGTGTCTGTTTAAGAACATGGTCCATGATTTTGTACCAGGAGTATGAAATTGTGTATGAACTCCAATTTAACTATTAGAGAATGACCAAACAGTTCACAAGAAAGATTTTGTTAACTACTGAGGAAAATTCATCAATGTGTTTTGAAAGAATTCCAAAAGGCCCTAATTGTCTCTTGTTCACTCAACTGAGTCCATTTGTGTTGCTGTAAATGAATACCCGAGTCTGGGCAATGCATAAATGAAAAGTTTATTTGACTCATGTATATGCAGGCTATGCAAGAAGTGTGATGCCAGTATCTGCATTGAGTGTGAGGGCCTCAGGCTGCTTCCACTCATGTTGGAAGAAGAAGGCGAGCCAGTAAATACTGAAATCACACAGGGAGAGGGGATGAAACAGGGAGAAAGCAGTGGTGCCAGACTTTTTATTTTATTTTATTTTATTTTAATGACTAGCTAGCTCTCCACAGAACTAACAAGAGTGAGAACACACTCACCCCAGAGAGGGGCATTAATCTATTCATAAGGGACCATCCCCATGTCCCAAATGTCTCCCATTAGGTCCCACCTCCAACACTGGAATAAAAATGTCAAACAGGTAATTTGAAGGGGACAGACATCAAAACTATAGCAACACCTGCTTGAGTTTCTTCTGTTTTTTTTGAGTTGGAGTCTCACCCCAACGCCCAGGCTGGAGTGCAGTAAAATGCTCACAGCCACCCCAGCATCAGCCTTCTGTGCTCCCGCGATCCTTCTGCCTCAGTTTTCCAAGTAGCCAGAACTAAAGGCATGCGCTACCATGTCCAGCTAATATTTTTTTATTTGTTGTGGAGATGAGGTCTCGCCAAGATGCCCGGGCTGGTCTCGAACCTGTGGGCTCACGCAATCCATTTGCCTCGGCCTCCCAAAGTGCTGGAATTGCAGGCTGAACCACTGAGTCCGGCCCTGAGTTTCTTCTTAACAGTAATTTCCATGATTAATAGAGGCCCAGTATAGTCACACTTAATTATACACACAATAATTTATGAAATCACCTGCTAGTATACTTCCCCTCCCATGGAAGTTCAGTAAAATGCTGTTTTTTACTGCCATCCTAATGTTATGTTTCTTTCAAAAGAATGCATGTGAAGTTGTGTTGGAAACATTAAGAAGATTAAGATTTTCTGTACATTTATAAGGCATCTTTAGGTAACCTTTATTGTTTAGTTTACATTTTAATTGTTAAAATGTTTATGATGTAAAAAATTGTAAGCTTGAGGTTCAACATTAAAAGCTTTACAATGAGACATTCATTTAAAAGATCTAGGAGTAATTCACTGCAAATAAGGAAAGAAAAGATACTTGCAAATGACTTATTCAGATTTATTGGGAAATGTACAAGTATTTCCATAATATGGGCTGTGGTGACTACACAGACAGCAATTCATATCCAACATTTCCTCATTCCTGGATTCAACCAGTCAAATATAAAAAATATTAGGAAAAAAATGAAAAATAATACAAATAAAAATACGGTGTAACAACTATTCGCATAGCATTTGTATTGTACTAGGTGTAATAAGTAATTTAGGGATAATTTTAAGTATACAGAAGCTTGTGTTAGGGTATATGACAATACTAAAGGAACTGACATCTAAGGATTTTGGCACCCCTTGGGTCAAGGGTAGAGAGTCCTAGAACAAGTTTTCCACAAATATGGAGGGATGGCTGCATATATATTTTTCCTGTCCATCTGTCTTTTGCTTTCTTACTCTTCTTCTATTAAAAGAGTCCCTTCTTTCTTGTCATTTAGCTAGGGCTAACCAAATTTTCTCCCTCAACTTGATGGGACACTGGGCTGGCCAATGAAAGCATTGGATTTATTTGACCATAATCACTGATTCAGAAATAAGCAATTTAGAGCAATCAAAGAGCCCTGTCAATTATGCTGGAATCGATTTGCCAGGTTAATTTAAACCTAAACCTATTGGGATAGTATGCCTAAAAAAATCCATCATCAGAGAAAAAAAAAGTTAGTCAAAATATAGAAATCACTGATACCATTATTTCTACCTCCTGGACCCATCTAGAGCTAATGCTAACTTTTCATTTAGCAAGCCATACCTTCTTTTTCTTTAAAAAAAATTATATTTACAAACACAATGTGCTGGACAAGCAGAACTTGGATTGAAATTGTAAAGCAACTTAATTTTTTCAAGTTACACATTCTCCCTTCCTTCAGCAAGAGCCTCCTGTAGGCTGGAAGGCAAGGAATGGAGCTGTGGTCTTCTTCCAATAGAGAGATTCCTTTACAATCTCCTGCCATAACAAGTATTTAATACTATTTCTCTTGTGGGAAATTTCATGGGTGATTCATAACCTTCTCCTCTTCTCCATTGGTAGGCCTCTTGCCTTCAGTTCCTTAATCCCGCTGATTGACTTTCCTAGAGCTCATTACCAACTCTTTCCATTGTCACTAGATCCAGCAATCCCTAAACCTCTCTGCTACAGCACATATGCCCATCCAGGAAATTCTATTTGTCAGAACCTAATATGACTCTGCAGGGGCCCATGTAAATGAACTTGCATCTTGTCCACATGAACTCTTACTGCATACTTTACCACAGCTCTGGTCATGCAGGCTGATCTCAAATCTCACCTCTCCTTTGGTTTGTCCACTGGCTGCTCTCCAGTTTGTCCACTGGTCTCCTCTTGCCTCTTAGCATTCCCAGGCTGGAGCCATACAAAGACCTCTGTGGCCTCCCTACAGAAGATAATGTCTCAAGCTCTCCAAGTGCTTTCACTGGGTTTGTCATCACCTACAGATGTAGGGTGACCAATTGTCCCAGTTTACCCAGGACTGTGCCAGTTTTAGTATGAAAAGTTCCCTGTCCTGGGAATCCCTTCAGTTTGAGCACACCAAGAGATAATCACTCTAACTCTCCCTTTACATGTAGGTTAGGTTTTATATAATAGCTTTCTCCAAAAAAAAATGTTTTTTCAACATTTTTAACTTCAATTGAGAAAGAGATTTAAGAGTTGTCTAATTGTTTCACAATCACCTTCTTTTTCAAGTTCAAATAGGTGGTCAGTTTTACATTTCACTTGACAAGTGTCATTTGTCAAAGGTACTTTCTTTTTAATATCCCTTTACACATTTTTTAAAAGTCACCAGAAAACCAAAATATGCATGATTACTATGAGTAGATACAGAGTGTTTTTTCAAACGTAAAGCATTGTCTACAAAAATGACTCTCAATTGTGGTACCTGGAACAGCAGCATCAGCATCAGCATCAACTAGGATCACCTGGACCCTGGATAGAAATGTGAATTCTCAACCCCTGTCAAATATCTGCTGAATCAAAAACTCTGTGTTTGAGGTCTGTGTATCAACAAACCCTCCACGTGACCTGAGATAAGCTGAAGTAGGAAAACCACTAGTCTCTAATTTTTGATTCTTAATTCTGGCTGAACATTAGAATTACCTGGGTGCCTTTTTAGGCCAAAGTCTGGGACTCAGATATTCAATTTCATTGGTATCTGTTGGGACTAAGACACCAGTAAAGTTTTACAAATTCTCCAGGTATATTAAACGAGTACCCAAGTTTTTGAACCACTTGTCTACAATATTACTTGTTGAAGCTCTTTATTGGAGAGTAGAATTGTCAGTTGTTTCAGAGCAGTAGGCCACATGACCATGTAAGCCTTGAATCTGTCTCTTCAAGTTAGCACTTATGTATGTTAAATTATATGTACACAAAATGTTTCAGTCCATTCACTCTGTTTCCTCACTACTAAATTTTAAACTGTATTTTCCATTTCTTTATGTTTTTTTTTTAACTTTGTAAAATGTTAAAGAGAATGCCATCAAAATCTGGAATTACAGATCATTTTGTTTGGGGGACAGGGTTGTCCGTCATGACCAATGGACTCAAAGATATAGGTCACTGAGCAACCAAAGTTGGAAATGCATTCACATGCTATGACAGTATGCTTTGAAGAATTAAAAATGAATGGTTATTTATTTCATTAGACTGCAAATCTTGGAGCAAACTACAGTGTATATTACAGATGATATGTGGAAATATGATCATTTGCAAATAGGTACATTAATCTGCAAATGGCCACATCAACCCAGAACTGGTTAGAGCTTTTCAAAACATTAAGACAATTAGTTCTGACCAGAGATAAGCAGAATAAACAAATTCTTGCTGTAGAGGAATCAGTCCTGCTGCTTTTTAAAGTCCTCCAACGAAGGTTTATGAAGACCAATATTTCGGATGGCAATGGGGCAGCCCGGTCTATGGGACCCTCCACAAAGGAGAACACAGAGGGTCTCTGGCTCTCTCACCGGGGACTGCAGATCCCAACGTCGGCAGCCTGCTCTTCACACGGAACTCTGCTGTCGCCACCGCTGGGGCATCGCAGCAGTCTGGACAGCCACTGCAACCACAGACACAGCAGCCGCCAGTGCCACCACAGCATCCGTGGTGGCCATAGCGCATCACACCATCCGTGCCTGAGGCGATACATGACTTCAGTCCTTGAAGCTCCTGCAGGCAAGATCTGCTGGGATCGCTGCCACCTCTGCTGCCACCGTGAAGTCCTGGCGGCCGTGGGTCTCCTCCCGTGTGCCCTGAGGCAGGCTCCCATCTCTGGCCTCTGCCCTGCTCCTGTCGGGCTCCACCCCCTCTGGAGTTGTGAGATACCACCACCTGCTGGCGATTCAAGGTAATAACACTGAAACGGGACAAACAAGCTTGAAAAACAGACACAGGCCAGATTTGACTGGTGAATTGAGTGGTGATCTGAACTGTCCTTCACAGCAGGCCAAAGGCAACTGATCCTAACTGTGAACAAATTTACCAGCTTGAGAAGACAGCTAGAAATCAAAGCTGAAAGGACATTGGACTTAAACAAAAAGTCTCAGAATGTGCTCAATGGCTTCTGTTAGTTTAATGACTTGATTCTATTCCTACTGTTTTGCTCCTTTTTTTCTCTCTTCCTTTTCTTCTCTTTTGTCCTCTCTGTAAATCATATCTTCATATAGAGGAACAGCACACCAATAAGGTGGTTGGTTAGCATGTATGTTAGTATCATTGTATGTTTAGTTTTTTTTGTATGGGAGTTGGTTAGTCTGTAGCCATGGTCTATTGTTTTTATCTGTTTCAGTTTAGGTCTCTCTCTCCATTTGTTGGTACACTTGCTGTTTCCCCCCTTACTCCTCTCTCTCTCCAACCCCCTCTTCCCCCCACTGTCTTCCCCATTCTCTTCCCTCTGCTAACCTCATTTTATTTCAGGGAGTAAACTTACAGCCCCACTGCACGGACAGATTCCAAGGCAGTGGGAAGTGAGTTTCAGATTATTCATACACCTGTTGGTGGATACTAGGACCTGCAGATAGATTTTGAATCATAACTCCCCCCTTAAGTAAATTTCAAAACTGCAAAAAGGACCACCCCCAACCTACAGTGCAACTTCAGAATTGAACAAAGTAAGAGGGCATACATAAAGAA